>NC_142112.1:23683119-23835411 GCF_056152115.1 Neolamprologus brichardi | reverse complement strand
AAAAATTCCATGTCTTTTCTTTCTCTTCTTTTTTTTTTTTGACATTCTTAGTGCAGTTTTCTTGTCATTTCTTCTTTAAACCTGTCTATAGCTGTTCAGTTGCATTATGGGAGATGTAGGATTCTGTGTTTCTGTAGTTTTTGCCCATTAAAAGGAATACAAATAAGGATCTGTTGCTTTCTGTTGCTTCATTGTTGTTGCAGGTTTAGCAGCTATCTCCACTGAATCCACTGTGGATGCTTTTAATTTAGTTTTTCTGTGCTGTGAGGATCATAAATGAAATGTAAACAAATATCTTAAACTTGAAAAAAGCTTGAAATTTGAAAATATAGAGGAAACCTGCTGTAGCTGACTGAACCTGCAGGGCTAAATGCATCAAGTAACCACTGAGGAAATATAATCCTTCTCTTTTTTTTCTTTTTTTTTTTTTTTTAAATTTGAATAAACAGACCCTGTTATCTTATTAGAGCAAAAATAATAATAGAAGTACTTTTTTTTCTGTCCCCAGTTAAAGTTGATGCAGTCAGAGCTGAACGTTGAAGAAGTTGTAAATGACAGAAGTCTGAAGGTACAGTTTGCTCGCTGTTCTCATCACTGACTTGTCCTACAGTCACACATAAATGAGCCGTCGTTATCATGTGTTACTTACTGACGTTTCCTCGGTTCAGGTTTTCAACGAAAGGTGCAGAATCCACTACACGCCTCCGAAGGTGAAATGAAGTCCTGCTTCATGAAAGGAGCTCTTTCACTCGAGGTTTAAATCCAGGCTGGAGCTGAAACTGTGAACTGCTGCTGAGTCCTCGCTGCAGGCTGTTCACCACCCAGACATCTCTGACCTCTTCCCCGACACACAAATATATTCCAGTGTCATTACTGTATTAATTTACCATCATTGTAAAACAGTCGCCCGTGTGCTTCTTCCAAGACAAAATTATTGTACAAAAAGAGTTTTTTAAAAATGGAGTCAAATGGTTGTCTGAGTTTGAAATTATTTGTTGACCTTAGACGTCCTTTTTACATGTATTGAATTCAAATGTTTACTATGCACTGTCTTCATCAGGAATCGGTTCAACAACTGCTGGGTTGATGGATTACTGTGACATTTTGGACGAGTCTTCATCAGTCCATCCCTCAGGATGAGATCTACAAGCTTTGATCATTCTTTAACTTTTCATACAGTGTCAAAAATCTGTCTGTCCAAAAATTTGATTTGGTACAAAGCACCAGCAAAAAGAACGACACTTCCATCAGCCTCAAGTGTACCTTATAAGAAATTGCCAATCCTCCAAACTAAGTCGTCGTTGTTAAACGTGATCTGTTGTACTTGCTTAACAACAGGAGCTGTATTCACTACGTACGTTGGTATTTTACTTTTGAGTGCTTCTGCCTTGATCTGATCATTTTCTCTGATTATCAGAGATGTAAAGATCTCTCAACAAGAAAAGGACTAAAACTTCTATTTCATGGAGGACGTGTGACTGATCCTGGTGTCATGGATGACACGTTCTATCACTGTTTCCCGACTGAATAAACAGAAGCACTGCAGCGGTCTGTCACAGCCTCCTGTCAGCAGAGTGATCACGCAAGCTCCAGCAGTCCAGTACTTGCAGTTTGTTTCATTTCCACTGGAGGGCCCCACCTGATCACAAACGGGTATTAATGGTATTAATTGCTGTTGGTTTAATAAAAGCTGAGTCTTCCTCCTCTTAAAATACTTGAGTAGATTATTTTTTCTAAAATTTCCACCATTAGAAATAAAGCAAGCAAATATATTTACTCCTGTGAGCTGTGTTTTCAAACATTTTTAGGCTGATGCAGATATTTCTTGAAACCCTTTTTACTTTTATGAACATAAATTCTCAAATTTTTTTGACCAAACCACACAGATGATGAACACAGCTGGTTAAAAATAAAAACATTGTGCTGTATCTTAAAAGACTTGCAGAGAAGTCATAAACATTTGCTGAAGGTACTGGGATTGTCATTCCACGAACAAGAATAACAGAATATGTGCAAAACAGTACAGATGACAGCAGACTTCAGGAGGAGCCCATCTCCATTATCCCTGCTCACCTTACTCAGCAGCGTCCAATCATCCAATATAGACACTAACATCAAAGCAGTCCAACAGAGCGCTACAGGGCACTGTAATCCTCATGTATATACTTTCTATATAGTAACTACTTATTTTTTGCATATTTTTTTTCAACATCTTTGCACTCTGCAACATTGCACCATAAATAAAAATATGCTACATGTACTCTTTTTGTCTGTGTCATGTTGCTGCTGTCAGTATTGTCTACATACATCTCTACATACAGTTCGATTTGTCGGTTCAGCTTTTTTCAGTGAGATCCAGCACAGTCACCTGCTGCTGTGATTATTTTGTCTCATTATAATTTTTCTCCATGTCATGTTTATGCTTCTGTAATGAGAGGCATGGGTGTCTTCTCTTTAACTGATTATTCATGACCTAATATGAAAATATAAACTTTGAAGAATCAATGTTTTTGATGTAAAATCCACCAAGAGCTTTTCTGCACTTTTAAGGTTTAATTAAATATCAACTTTTTCTTCCACCAGTGACATTTACTACATATCAATAAAACCATGAATTCACATTGTCTATGAGAAATACGACTTCATGACTCAAGGAATCAACAATTGAATGAGGTCCAGATGAAGGTAACTGGGTCCACCAACATGAACCTGGAGTCAAGAGAGATGAAATGCTTGTAGTGTGTTGAAGACTGAGGACGTTCAGGAGTTTGAAGAGCTGCCTACACCAATGAGTAGACTTCCCAGAATGGAAACAGCACTCTTTGTGTGGTTTGAGAAAACAGTCAAGTTGTTAAGAACTATGACTGAGAAGAATCCGCCTGTGTACAGCAGCAGGCTGCCTTCCTAGAATTTGGATATCCCCCGTGCGCTCGTCTCTGCATTATGTGCAGCTCTCTTGGAAAATTAAAACCACAGCAGCTTTTTATAGTATTTTTCATTCACTATCAGCTTACACCAAACGTCTATTCTGAAGAAGATTATTCAAAACATGCAACACAGTCACCAATCCCAGCAAATTCATCCCTAAGTCAGACTGTACAATACAGAAAACAAAAGAGCTACATCTCAGACTCTACAGGCTTCAGTTAGCATGTTAAATGTGAAAGTTCAGTTAGAAAAAGACCGAACAAAAACGGCCTGAGTTGAGCAATTAACCAAAGTGACAAACATTGCTCTAAATAATACTCCCCTAATCCAAGTAGTCACCCAAACCTGGACGTGGATTTAGAGGCCTGAGTTTAAATTAAAATTAATTGTCTTTTACATGTTGGTACAATGTTTAGGATGAGATGGAGATATAACACTCATGGACCCTGAAAATTATGAAGGTCTAAATATGTGTCAAAGGGACTCACTGAACATCAGTGGATTTATATGGGGCAAACATACTTAAAGCAGCCACTGTGACCATTGCTGCAGAGCAGAATGAATGATACTGATGGGGACTGTGAGGGTTTGTAGTTAAATTCCTGCTCTTACAGGATCAGTGAGTGTCTGTTTAAAGATTATTAACATACTTTTACATCACTATGGAACACCAGCATTTCTGCAGAGGACAGAACTACCTGCCTTAATCTACCATGATGCTCTGTGCTCTGTTGTCATGGCAATATGAAGTCAAATAAATACAAATGTAGAAAAATGCACATTTAAAAGAGGACAAGAAGACAGGCAACTGGAAGAGCTTTTGAAGCAGGAAAACTTTTTATGGATTTCTCTTAATTTAACTGGATATTTTGCAAATACAAATCAAGGAGGAAACAAGGAGGCAGGTTGGATTATATTTGAGGACAGGACGCATGAAGGAGAAGCATGAGGAGAGAGAAAACAGCAGAGCGATGGTGGAGAGCTAATCGTGGATCAAGTCAAAGAAGCAAGCATCAAAACTGTGAGTAAACATAACACACAAAGAGTTAAAAATTACTGTGCTGATTAAGGAAACATTACATTTGGTTAGTTTGGGGTCTCGAGCTTCAGGTTTGTGGGTTCAGTTGGTCACAAAATTGAGGAAAGACAAAAAATGTTTCTTTTGAAAGGTTGTTGGAGGATTCTTACTGTAAGAAATATCTGGGTGTGCATCTGCTTTGATTTAAAAAACAACAAAAGTTGAATTTTATTTATTCACATTGGAAAGGGAAAATTGGAGGATCAGAACAATAACGTGGCCAAATTTACTGTTTCCTTAATCAAAACAATAATTTTGATCTGAAGTAGAAATTTTGAAATGGGTTATTTTCTTTCTTCTCTACTGATCACTGTGTCACATGTTGAGTTACTTGTCAGTTTACATTAATGTTAATGGTAATTTTAAAAAATGCAGTTTGTTCGTAATTTTGTAGAAAAAGGCTCTGCACCTGTGAAAAAAAAATTCCACACCCCCAAAATCACTGTAGATCAGAGTAGCTAAGCCCTGGTTAACTGCAATTAACAGGAGATGAAAAATATTGGAATGATTGAAAGAAACAAAGATTGCTTTAGGGTTTGAAGATTTGACTTTCTTATTGAAAGAGACGAAAACAAATCTATGTGTCACACTGAGAAATAAACTGAAAGCTTAAAAGATCTGTTGTTATACAAATGTGCAAACTTGTTTTAATGACATTAGAAAGAAAAATCAGATGTTTAAAAAGGTAATAAATAAAATTGATTTTTATATTACTTGAAAAAATGATGTTGGTTAGCGCGGTTGTATTTTGAAAAATGCTGGGTCACCAGTAGGCTGAGATTTAATGTGATAAACTGAGGATAGGTAATATAATCTACACACTCGCTATTATTGTTGTATCCATACACCAGTTAATATTTTATCAAACATAAATCATAATTGGTGATCAATGCAAGTTTTAAGCAATAATATTTATTTGCATTCACAACTAATTTACAAAATATGAAAAGAATCTTGTTTTTTTAAAGAAAAAAGACGTTTCTAACTGACTTCAAACTTTTGAGCTGTAGAGGAGATTGATGAGCACGCAATAAAGTGAACTTGTTAGGGAGAGTTTGCAATCAACTCAATTTTTGATGATACACAGCTAAAAAATGAACGTTTTTAAGACACTGATGTGTGAACTGATCACATGGTTATAAACCACTTATGAGCTGTCTTGATGCAGAGAAAGTGGAGTTTGTCATCCTTGAATGATGGGATTCAAGGATTGAATGATGCTCTGCCTCTGTGCTCAAGTTCAGACATAGGCTTTAAGCAACCATGAGCCACTGATACGCGTGATAGATTAATCAGCATGTATCAAGTGGGCTTGTTAAACAGCTCTGATAGGAGAAAGTCAATGAGCACGCAATAAAGTGGACTTGTTAGGGCCAGTTTACCATCAGCCTTGCTAAAGTTGAACTTCATTTGTATGTAAAGACAGACTTTAAAGAAAATTTGTATTTGAAACTGGTGATAAAATCCAGGTCAGATACAGTTACATACAAACATACACTACACACTGCTGCTCAAAGGTCCGAGGTCAGTTAGAAAAGTCCCTGATTTTAATAAAAAATTGGCTTTAATGTAATATCACATGAAGGTTATCAGTAATGTTTTCACAGCTTTAATCAAATCATTCATCATCCATAAGTTGTGATAGAAAAATGTCTGCAAGCGTGCAGGAGCCCATTTTTAGAGACAATCACTCCTGTGTTATAATGTTCATTGAAGTTTATCAGGTGAGATGACCAATAGATGATAAGAAATATACTCTTACTAATTATTAGAGTTGAAAAGTACTTTGCTAAGCAAAATTCAATGAGGTTAGGCTGCAACTTGAAACGTTTACATAAAAGGTTCAGTTGGTGATGCATGAAAGAAAAATAATTTTCTTCTACAAATCTATTGGAAAATTCTGATTGTAAGAAATGAAAAATATTCAAAGAGTGAAACTGTTGGAAAAGTGAAGGTTTTGTGCAGCTGGGTGTTGCAGCCACTTTAGAGGAAAATGTAAACTTGGTTTAACGAGGTTAAAAACAGAAACTGGGATGATCCAGACACATTTATTGTTTCTTTAATCCCCACAATAGTTTGAGTTTGTGCTAAAATGTCTTAAAAAGCTGTTTTGAGTGATAAGTTAGGCTTTTAATGTGTTAAACTTGCATTAGATAAGACAATGTACCACTGAACACAGGAGGGATTATTGCTGAAAATGGGTCTCTGAACACCTCTGTAGATATTCTATTAAAAATCATTCATGATTTGTGATCAGTGTTAATATTAAGCATTTATATGATTATTTAAGCTTTTGATTAATTGCTTTGATTCAATCTGAAACCAAATTTGAGTCTATTCAGAAAACAAGACATTTCTAATTCACCTCAGACCTTTGAGCTGTGGTCTACATTGTAATTATTGAATAGAGCAGATGATATGAGACCATCAGGAGAGACTGTTAAAAGTTATGAGCTGTCTTGATGCAGAGAAAGTGGAGTTTGTCATCCTTGAATGATGGGATTCAAGGACTGAATGATGCTCTGCCTCTGTGCTCAAGTTCAGACATAGGCTTTAAGCAACCATGAGCCACTGATACGCGTGATAGATTAATCAGCATGTATCAAGTAAGCTTGTTAAACAGCTCTGATAGGAGAAAGTCAATGAGCACGCAATAAAGTGGACTTGTTAGGGCCAGTTTACCATCAGCCTTGCTAAAGTTGAACTTCATTTGTATTTAAAGACACACTTTAAAGAAAATTCTTATTTGAAACTGGTGATAAAATCCAGGTCAGATACAGTTACATACAAACATACAGTACACACTGCTGCTCAAAGGTCAGAGGTCAGTTAGAAAAGTCCCTGATTTTAATAAAAAATTGGCTTTAATGTAATATCACATGAAGGTTATCAGTAATGTTTTCACAGCTTTAATCAAATCATTCATCATCCATAAGTTGTGATGGAAAAATGTCTGCAAGCGTGCAGGAGCCCATTTTTAGAGACAATCACTCCTGTGTTATAATGTTCATTGAAGTTTATCAGGTGAGATGACCAATAGATGATAAGAAATATACTCTTACTAATTATTAGAGTTGAAAAGTACTTTGCTAAGCAAAATTAAATGAGGTTAGGCTGCAACTTGAAACGTTTACATAAAAGGTTCAGTTGGTGATGCATGAAAGAAAAATAATTTTCTTCTACAAATCTATTGGAAAATTCTGATTGTAAGAAATGAAAAATATTCAAAGAGTGAAACTGTTGGAAAAGTGAAGGTTTTGTGCAGCTGGGTGTTTCAGCCACTTTAGAGGAAAATGTAAACTTGGTTTAATGAGGTTAAAAACAGAAACTGGGATGATCCAGACACATTTATTGTTTCTTTAATCCCCACAATAGTTTGAGTTTGTGCTAAAATGTCTTAAAAAGCTGTTTTGAGTGATAAGTTAGGCTTTTAATGTGTTAAACTTGCATTAGATAAGACAATGTACCACTGAACACAGGAGGGATTATTGCTGAAAATGGGTCTCTGAACACCTCTGTAGATATTCTATTAAAAATCATTCATGATTTGTGATCAGTGTTAATATTAAGCATTTATATGATTATTTTGATTAATTGCTGTGATTCAATCTGAATCCAAATTTGAGTCTATTCAGAAAACAAGACATTTCTAATTCACCTCAGACCTTTGAGCTGTGGTCTACATTGTAATTATTGAATAGAGCAGATGATATGAGACCATCAGGAGAGACTGTTAAAAAGTTATGAGCTGTCTTGATGCAGAGAAAGTGGAGTTTGTCATCCTTGAATGATGGGATTCAAGGATTGAATGATGCTCTGCCTCTGTGCTCAAGTTCAGACATAGGCTTTAAGCAACCATGAGCCACTGATAGGCGTGATAGATTAATCAGCATGTATCAAGTGGGCTTGTTAAACAGCTCTGATAGGAGAAAGTCAATGAGCACGCAATAAAGTGGACTTGTTAGGGCCAGTTTACCATCAGCCTTGCTAAAGTTGAACTTCATTTGTATTTAAAGACACACTTTAATGAAAAAACTTATTTGAAACTGGTGATAAAATCCAGGTCAGATACAGTTACATACAAACATACACACTGCTGCTCAAAGGTCAGAGGTCAGTTAGAAAAGTCCCTGATTTTAATAGAAAATTGGCTTTAATGTAATATCACATGAAGGTTATCAGTAATGTTTTCACAGCTTTAATCAAATCATTCATCATCCATAAGTTGTGATGGAAAAATGTCTGCAAGCGTGCAGGAGCCCATTTTTAGAGACAATCACTCCTGTGTTATAATGTTCATTGAAGTTTATCAGGTGAGATGACCAATAGATGATAAGAAATATACTCTTACTAATTATTAGAGTTGAAAAGTACTTTGCTAAGCAAAATTAAATGAGGTTAGGCTGCAACTTGAAACGTTTACATAAAAGGTTCAGTTGGTGATGCATGAAAGAAAAATAATTTTCTTCTACAAATCTATTGGAAAATTCTGATTGTAAGAAATGAAAAATATTCAAAGAGTGAAACTATTGGAAAAGTGAAGGTTTTGTGCAGCTGGGTGTTGCAGCCACTTTAGAGGAAACTGTAAACTTGGTTTAATGAGGTTAAAAACAGAAACTGGGATGATCCAGACACATTTATTGTTTCTTTAATCCCCACAATAGTTTGAGTTTGTGCTAAAATGTCTTAAAAAGCTGTTTTGAGTGATAAGTTAGGCTTTTAATGTGTTAAACTTGCATTAGATAAGACAATGTACCACTGAACACAGGAGGGATTATTGCTGAAAATGGGTCTCTGAACACCTCTGTAGATATTCTATTAAAAATCATTCATGATTTGTGATCAGTGTTAATATTAAGCATTTATATGATTATTTACGCTTTTGATTAATTGCTGTGATTCAATCTGAAACCAAATTTGAGTCTATTCAGAAAACAAGACATTTCTAATTCACCTCAGACCTTTGAGCTGTGGTCTACATTGTAATTATTGATTAGAGCAGATGATATGAGACCATCAGGAGAGACTGTTAAAAAGTTATGAGCTGTCTTGATGCAGAGAAAGTGGAGTTTGTCATCCTTGAATGATGGGATTCAAGGATTGAATGATGCTCTGCCTCTGTGCTCAAGTTCAGACATAGGCTTTAAGCAACCATGAGCCACTGATACGCGTGATAGATTAATCAGCATGTATCAAGTGGGCTTGTTAAACAGCTCTGATAGGAGAAAGTCAATGAGCACGCAATAAAGTGGACTTGTTAGGGCCAGTTTACCATCAGCCTTGCTAAAGTTGAACTTCATTTGTATTTAAAGACAGACTTTAAAGAAAATTCTTATTTGAAACTGGTGATAAAATCCAGGTCAGATACAGTTACATACAAACATACAGTACACACTGCTGCTCAAAGGTCAGAGGTCAGTTAGAAAAGTCCCTGATTTTAATAAAAAATTGGCTTTAATGTAATATCACATGAAGGTTATCAGTAATGTTTCACAGCTTTAATCAAATCATTCATCATCCATAAGTTGTGATGGAAAAATGTCTGCAAGCGTGCAGGAGCCCATTTTTAGAGACAATCACTCCTGTGTTATAATGTTCATTGAAGTTTATCAGGTGAGATGACCAATAGATGATAAGAAATATACTCTTACTAATTATTAGAGTTGAAAAGTACTTTGCTAAGCAAAATTCAATGAGGTTAGGCTGCAACTTGAAACGTTTACATAAAAGGTTCAGTTGGTGATGCATGAAAGAAAAATAATTTTCTTCTACAAATTTATTGGAAAATTCTGATTGTAAGAAATGAAAAATATTCAAAGAGTGAAACTGTTGGAAAAGTGAAGGTTTTGTGCAGCTGGGTGTTTCAGCCACTTTAGAGGAAAATGTAAACTTGGTTTAATGAGGTTAAAAACAGAAACTGGGATGATCCAGACACATTTATTGTTTCTTTAATCCCCACAATAGTTTGAGTTTGTGCTAAAATGTCTTAAAAGCTGTTTTGAGTGATAAGTTAGGCTTTTAATGTGTTAAACTTGCATTAGATAAGACAATGTACCACTGAACACAGGAGGGATTATTGCTGAAAATGGGTCTCTGAACACCTCTGTAGATATTCTATTAAAAATCATTCATGATTTGTGATCAGTGTTAATATTAAGCATTTATATGATTATTTTGATTGATTGCTGTGATTCAATCTGAAACCAAATTTGAGTCTATTCAGAAAACAAGACATTTCTAATTCACCTCAGACCTTTGAGCTTTGGTCTACATTGTAATTATTGATTAGAGCAGATGATATGAGACCATCAGGAGAGACTGTTAAAAAGTTATGAGCTGTCTTGATGCAGAGAAAGTGGAGTTTGTCATCCTTGAATGATGGGATTCAAGGATTGAATGATGCTCTGCCTCTGTGCTCAAGTTCAGACATAGGCTTTAAGCAACCATGAGCCACTGATACGCGTGATAGATTAATCAGCATGTATCAAGTGGGCTCGTTAAACAGCTCTGATAGGAGAAAGTCAATGAGCACGCAATAAAGTGGACTTGTTAGGGCCAGTTTACCATCAGCCTTGCTAAAGTTGAACTTCATTTGTATTTAAAGACACACTTTAAAGAAAATTCTTATTTGAAACTGGTGATAAAATCCAGGTCAGATACAGTTACATACAAACATACACACTGCTGCTCAAAGGTTGGAGGTCAGTTAGAAAAGTCCCTGATTTTAATAAAAAATTGGCTTTAATGTAATATCACATGAAGGTTATTAGTAATGTTTTCACAGCTTTAATCAAATCATTCATCATCCATAAGTTGTGATGGAAAAATGTCTGCAAGCGTGCAGGAGCCCATTTTTAGAGACAATCACTCCTGTGTTATAATGTTCATTGAAGTTTATCAAGTGAGATGACCAATAGATGATAAGAAATATACTCTTACTAATTATTAGAGTTGAAAAGTACTTTGCTAAGCAAAATTAAATGAGGTTAGGCTGCAACTTGAAACGTTTACATAAAAGGTTCAGTTGGTGATGCATGAAAGAAAAATAATTTTCTTCTACAAATCTATTGGAAAATTCTGATTGTAAGAAATGAAAAATATTCAAAGAGTGAAACTGTTGGAAAAGTGAAGGTTTTGTGCAGCTGGGTGTTGCAGCCCCTTTAGAGGAAAATGTAAACTTGGTTTAACGAGGTTAAAAACAGAAACTGGGATGATCCAGACACATTTATTGTTTCTTTAATCCCCACAATAGTTTGAGTTTGTGCTAAAATGTCTTAAAAATCTGTTTTGAGTGATAAGTTAGGCTTTTAATGTGTTAAACTTGCATTAGATAAGACAATGTACCACTGAACACAGGAGGGATTATTGCTGAAAATGGGTCTCTGAACACCTCTGTAGATATTCTATTAAAAATCATTCATGATTTGTGATCAGTGTTAATATTAAGCATTTATATGATTATTTTGATTGATTGCTGTGATTCAATCTGAAACCAAATTTGAGAGTATTCAGAAAACAAGACATTTCTAATTCACCTCAGACCTTTGAGCTGTGGTCTACATTGTAATTATTGATTAGAGCAGATGATATGAGACCATCAGGAGAGACTGTTAAAAAGTTATGAGCTGTCTTGATGCAGAGAAAGTGGAGTTTGTCATCCTTGAATGATGGGATTCAAGGATTGAATGATGCTCTGCCTCTGTGCTCAAGTTCAGACATAGGCTTTAAGCAACCATGAGCCACTGATACGCGTGATAGATTAATCAGCATGTATCAATTGGGCTTGTTAAACAGCTCTGATAGGAGAAAGTAAACGAGCACGCAATAAAGTGGACTTGTTAGGGCTAGTTTACCATCAGCCTTGCTAAAGTTGAACTTCATTTGTATTTAAAGACACACTTTAAAGAAAATTCGTATTTGAAACTGGTGATAAAATCCAGGTCAGATACAGTTACATACAAACATACACACTGCTGCTCAAAGGTCAGAGGTCAGGTAGAAAAGTCCCTGATTTTAATAAAAAATTGACTTTAATGTAATATCACATGAAGGTTATCAGTAATGTTTTCACAGCTTTAATCAAATCATTCATCATCCATAAGTTGTGATGGAAAAATGTCTGCAAGCGTGCAGGAGCCCATTTTTAGAGACAATCACTCCTGTGTTATAATGTTCATTGAAGTTTATCAGGTGAGATGACCAATAGATGATAAGAAATATACTCTTACTAATTATTAGAGTTGAAAAGTACTTTGCTAAGCAAAATTAAATGAGGTTAGGCTGCAACTTGAAACGTTTACATAAAAGGTTCAGTTGGTGATGCATGAAAGAAAAATAATTTTCTTCTACAAATCTATTGCAAAATTCTGATTGTAAGAAATGAAAAATATTCAAAGAGTGAAACTGTTGGAAAAGTGAAGGTTTTGTGCAGCTGGGTGTTGCAGCCCCTTTAGAGGAAAATGTAAACTTGGTTTAACGAGGTTAAAAACAGAAACTGGGATGATCCAGACACATTTATTGTTTCTTTAATCCCCACAATAGTTTGAGTTTGTGCTAAAATGTCTTAAAAAGCTGTTTTGAGTGATAAGTTAGGCTTTTAATGTGTTAAACTTGCATTAGATAAGACAATGTATCACTGAACACAGGAGGGATTATTGCTGAAAATGAGTCTCTGAACACCTCTGTAGATATTCTATTAAAAATCATTCATGATTTGTAATCAGTGTTAATATTAAGCATTTATATGACTATTTACACTTTTGATTAATTGCTGTGATTCAATCTGAAACCAAATTTGAGTCTATTCAGAAAACAAGAGATTTCTAATTCACCTCAGACCTTTGAGCTGTGATCTACATTGTAATTATTGATTAGAGCAGATGATATGAGGCCATCAGGAGAGACTGTTAAAAAGTTATGAGCTGTCTTGATGCAGAGAAAGTGGAGTTTGTCATCCTTGAATGATGGGATTCAAGGATTGAATGATGCTCTGCCTCTCTGCTCAAGTTCAGACATAGGCTTTAAGCAACCATGAGCCACTGATACGCGTGATAGATTAATCAGCATGTATCAAGTGGGCTTGTTAAACAGCTCTGATAGGAGAAAGTCAAGGAGCACGCAATAAAGTGGACTTGTTAGGGCCAGTTTACCATCAGCCTTGCAAAAGTTGAACTTCATTTGTATTTAAAGACACGCTTTAAAGAAAATTCTTATTTGAAACTGGTGATAAAATCCAGGTCAGATACAGTTACATACAAACATACAGTACACACTGCTGCTCAAAGGTCAGAGGTCAGTTAGAAAAGTCCCTGATTTTAATAAAAAATTGGCTTTAATGTAATATCACATGAAGGTTATCAGTAATGTTTTCACAGCTTTAATCAAATCATTCATCATCCATAAGTTGTGATGGAAAAATGTCTGCAAGCGTGCAGGAGCCCATTTTTAGAGACAATCACTCCTGTGTTATAATGTTCATTGAAGTTTATCAGGTGAGATGACCAATAGATGATAAGAAATATACTCTTACTAATTATTAGAGTTGAAAAGTACTTTGCTAAGCAAAATTAAATGAGGTTAGGCTGCAACTTGAAACGTTTACATAAAAGGTTCAGTTGGTGATGCATGAAAGAAAAATAATTTTCTTCTACAAATCTATTGGAAAATTCTGATTGTAAGAAATGAAAAATGTTCAAAGAGTGAAACTGTTGGAAAAGTGAAGGTTTTGTGCAGCTGGGTGTTGCAGCCCCTTTAGAGGAAAATGTAAACTTGGTTTAACGAGGTTAAAAACAGAAACTGGGATGATCCAGACACATTTATTGTTTCTTTAATCCCCACAATAGTTTGAGTTTGAGCTAAAATGTCTTAAAAAGCTGTTTTGAGTGATAAGTTAGGCTTTTAATGTGTTAAACTTGCATTAGATAAGACAATGTACATCTGAACACAGGAGGGATTATTGCTGAAAATGGGTCTCTGAACACCTCTGTAGATATTCTATTAAAAATCATTCATGATTCGTGATCAGTGTTAATATTGAGCATTTATATGATTATTTTGATTGATTGCTGTGATTCAATCTGAAACCAAATTTGAGTCTATTCAGAAAACAAGACATTTCTAATTCACCTCAAACCTTTGAGCTGTGGTCTACATTGTAATTATTGATCAGAGCAGATGATATGAGACCATCAGGAGAGACTGTTAAAAAGTTATGAGCTGTCTTGATGCAGAGAAAGTGGAGTTTGCCATCCTTGAATGATGGGATTCAAGGATTGAATGATGCTCTGCCTCTGTGCTCAAGTTCAGACATAGGCTTTAAGCAACCATGAGCCACTGATACGCGTGATAGATTAATCAGCATGTATCAATTGGGCTTGTTAAACAACTCTGATAGGAGAAAGTCAATGAGCACGCAATAAAGTGGACTTGTTAGGGCCAGTTTACCATCAGCCTTGCTAAAGTTGAACTTCATTTGTATTTAAAGACACACTTTAAAGAAAATTCTTATTTGAAACTGGTGATAAAATCCAGGTCAGATACAGTTACATACAAACATACAGTACACACTGCTGCTCAAAGGTTGGAGGTCAGTTAGAAAAGTCCCTGATTTTAATAAAAAATTGGTTTTAATGTAATATCACATGAAGGTTATCAGTAATGTTTTCACAGCTTTAATCAAATCATTCATCATCCATAAGTTGTGATGGAAAAATATCTGCAAGCGTGCAGGAGCCCATTTTTAGAGACAATCACTCCTGTGTTATAATGTTCATTGAAGTTTATCAGGTGAGATGACCAATAGATGATAAGAAATATAATCTTACTAATTATTAGAGTTGAAAAGTACTTTGCTAAGCAAAATTAAATGAGGTTAGGCTGCAACTTGAAACGTTTACATAAAAGGTTCAGTTGGTGATGCATGAAAGAAAAATAATTTTCTTCTACAAATCTATTGCAAAATTCTGATTGTAAAAAATGAAAAATATTCAAAGAGTGAAACTGTTGGAAAAGTGAAGGTTTTGTGCAGCTGGGTGTTGCAGCCCCTTTAGAGGAAAATGTAAACTTGGTTTAATGAGGTTAAAAACAGAAACTGGGATGATCCAGACACATTTATTGTTTCTTTAATCCCCACAATAGTTTGAGTTTGTGCTAAAATGTCTTAAAAAGCTGTTTTGAGTGATAAGTTAGGCTTTATTGATTTAAACTTAGAATATAATAGAATAGAATTCAACTTTATTGTCATTGCACATGCACAGGTACAGGGCAACGAAATGCAGTTTGCATCCATCCAGAAGTGCTTTAGCCATGATATAGATATATTACAATATATATTAGCAATAATATAGATATGTAAGTATATTACAGAAATGGGTCTATTATGGTATGTTATAATGTACACAGTATGAAGTATGTAATGAACATTCTATAAGTATGTACAGGCTGTAGTGAGTACAAGCTATGTACAGGCTATGAACAGGATATAAATATGAAATAAAAAACTATACAGAAATCTGAGATATACAGTTATACAGAATTGTGAACTATGCAAGTTATAAATAGTTGTAGGATTAAAAATTATCATATGTACAGAATGATTATTTACACAGAACTATACAGTAGTGCAGTTAAGATGAGTGAGATATGTGGATAATTTCTACAGAGGCTATATAACGTGTTAGTGGTTGTGAGTGGTGGTTCAGTCCATGTTATTATTGTGTGTTTGAGGGTACAGTTGTCCATTGTGTGTGTGTGTAGATGGTTGTGGGTGTGTGTATGTTCAGTCCATGTGTTAACGTGGGTTAGATGTCAGGAGGCAGAGTTCAGGAGTCTGACAGCTGTGGGGAAGAAGCTGTTCCGGTACCTGGTGGTCTTAGTCCGGAGGCTCCTGTAGCGCCTCCCAGAGGGCAGGAGGGTGAAGAGTCCATGTGATGGGTGACTGGGGTCTTTGATGATTTTCCCAGCCCTTTTCAGACACCGCTTCCTGTAGATGTCCTTTATGGCAGGAAGTGGTGCTCCGGCAATGCGCTGGGCAGTTTTCACAACCCTCCCCAACGCATTCCGGTCCGAGGCGGAGCAGTTCCCCTACCAGACTGTTATACAGTTGGTCAGGATGCTCTCGATGGTGCAGCAATAGAAGTTTACCAGGATGTCTGAGGACAGGTGGTTCTTCCTCAGAGTCCTCAAGAAGAAGAGGCGCTGGTGAGCCTTCTTGACCATTTTGGAGCAGTTGGTCGTCCAGATGAGATCCTCGGAGATGTGAACTCCCAGGAACTTGAAGCTGCTCACACGCTCCACAGCCGTCCCCTTAATGTAGATGGGTGGATGTGGGTCAGCATTCCTCCTGTAGTCCACGATGAGCTCTTTGGTCTTCTCAGTGTTGAGCAGCAGGTTGTTTCTGTCGCACCACTCAGCCAGACGATCGACCTCCTCCCTGTAGGCGGCCTCATCGTTGTCACTGATGAGGCCAATCACCGTGGTGTCATCTGCAAACTTAATGATGGTGTTGGAACCATCAGCAGGTCTGCAGTCGTGGGTGAAGAGGGAGTAGAGGAAAGGGCTCATCACACAGCCTTGTGGTACACCGGTGTTCATTGTGATTGTAGATGAGCAGCGGTTATCCAGCCGGACATGTTGGGGGCGGTTGGTCAGGAAGTCTAGTAACCATTTGCAGATGAGTGAACTGATGCCCAGGTCTGTCAGTTTCCTGATGAGTTGTGAGGGGTGGATTGTATTGAATGCTGAACTGAAGTCTATAAACAGCATTCTGGCGTATGTGTTGTTGTTGTCCAGGTGTGAGAGGACAGAGTGCAGTGCGATGGAGACTGCATCCTCTGTGCTCCTGTTCTGGCGGTATGCAAATTGGTGGGGGTCCAGGGTGGGGGGGAGACAGGATTTGAAGTGTGCTAGGACCAGCTGCTCTAAGCACTTAGTGATGATGGGGGTAAGTGCTACTGGGTGGTAGTCATTGAGGCTAGATGGGTTGGGGTTTTTGGGTATCGGGACGATGGAGGTGGATTTGAAGCAGGCCGGTACCAAAGCATGGGCCAAGGACAGATTGAATATGTCTGTGAGCACTCCTGCAAGCTCTCCACAACACGCTCTGAGAACATGCCCGGGGATGCCATCAGGACCTGCAGCCTTGTGGACATTGATCCTGCTCAGGACCACTCCAACATCGGTGGGGGAGAAAGTCAGAGGTTGGTGGTCTGGCGTCATGTCTGTTTTGGTTGTGGTTGTGGGGTTCCCTCGCTCAAAACTTGCATTAAATAAGACAATGTACCACTGAACACAGGAGGGATTATTGCTGAAAATGGGTCTCTGAACACCTCTGTAGATATTCTATTAAAAATCATTCATGATTTGTGATCAGTGTTAATATTAAGCATTTATATGATTATTTACGCTTTTGATTAATTGCTGTAATTAACTCTGAAACCAAATTTGAGCCTATTCAGAACGAACACAAGACATTTCTAATTCACCTCAGACCTTTGAGCTGTGGTCTACATTGTAATGATAGTGTATGGTTATTGATTAGAGCAGATGATATGAGACCATCAGGAGAGACTGTTAAAAAGTTATGAGCTGTCTTGATGCAGAGAAAGTGGAGTTTGTCATCCTTGAATGATGGGATTCAAGGATTGAATGATGCTCTGCCTCTGTGCTCAAGTTCAGACATAGGCTTTAAGCAACCATGAGCCACTGATACGCGTGATAAATTAATCAGCATGTATCAAGTGGGCTTGTTAAACAGCTCTGATACGAGAAAGTCAATGAGCACGCAATAAAGTGGACTTGTTAGGGCCAGTTTACCATCAGCCTTGCTAAAGTTGAACTTCATTTGTATTTAAAGACACACTTTAAAGAAAATTCGTATTTGAAACTGGTGATAAAATCCAGGTCAGATACAGTTACATACAAACATACAGTACACACTGCTGCTCAAAGGTTGGAGGTCAGTTAGAAAAGTCCCTGATTTTAGTAAAAAATTGGCTTTAATGTAATATCACATGAAGGTTATCAGTAATGTTTTCACAGCTTTAATCAAATCATTCATCATCCATAAGTTGTGATGGAAAAATGTCTGCAAGCGTGCAGGAGCCCATTTTTAGAGACAATCACTCCTGTGTTATAATGTTCATTGAAGTTTATCAGGTGAGATGACCAATAGATGATAAGAAATATACTCTTACTAATTATTAGAGTTGAAAAGTACTTTGCTAAGAAAATTAAATGAGGTTAGGCTGCAACTTGAAACGTTTACATAAAAGGTTCAGTTGGTGATGTATTTGAGTTTCACACATTAGAAATCTGTGTTTATCATTTGTTTTGGTTTTATTCTGAGTATAGTGTTTATTTGTGAGCGTTGTTTTTATTTGCACTATTTTACTCTGTTTGTATCACATATTTTTAGTCTTTCATTTTTTACATTGTTTTAATCCACTGTGGATTGGCTAGACATGGGACAAATGAGCTGATAGTGATCACCTGCTGAGGCATGTGTGTGTCCAGTGGTGTCCGTTCAGCTGTTTAAAGGTCATATTAAAAGGAAGCAAGCTGAGCACTGGAAGGAGAGAGGCCCTAGATTGGAAGAGGAACGCATGAAGTCCAGGTGGAAAAGAGGGAGCCGCTGTGTGATTGTGGGGGTGCGACGCCTCATCTGGAGACCCGTCAGCGTGATGTGGTCACCCAGTCCCGACAGCAGGAACGGCGACAGTAGGAGACAACGCGTGTGATTGACATCAGGGCAGATGTATACCACTGCCTGCATTTGTGAGTATTATCTCAAATCTTAAATATGTAAGACTGCGTTCTTCCATTTGCGCAACATCTCTAAAATTAGAAATATCCTGTCTCAGAGTGACGCTGAAAAGCTAGTTCATGCATTTATTACTTCCAGGCTGGACTACTGCAATTCATTATTATCAGGATGTCCAAAAAACTCACTGAAAAGCCTTCAGCTAATCCAAAATGCTGCAGCAAGAGTACTGACAGGGACTAGAAAGAGAGAGCATATTTCTCCTGTTTTGGCTTCCCTTCACTGGCTTCCTGTTAAATCCAGAATTGAATTCAAAATCCTGCTCCTCACATACAAGGTCTTAAATAATCAGGCCCCATCTTATCTTAATGACCTTGTAGTACCATATCACCCTATTAGAGCACTTCGCTCTCGCTCTGCAGGCCTACTTGTTGTTCCTAGAGTATTTAAAAGTAGAATGGGAGGGAGAGCCTTCAGTTTTCAGGCCCCTCTTCTGTGGAACCAGCTTCCAGTTTGGATTCGGGAGACAGACACTATCTCTACTTTTAAGATTAGGCTTAAAACTTTCCTTTTTGCTAAAGCATATAGTTAGGGCTGGACCAGGTGACCCTGAATCCTCCCTTAGTTATGCTGCAATAGATGTAGGCTGCCGGGGGATTCCCATGATGCATTGAGTTTTTCCTTTCCAGTCACCTTTCTCGCTCACTATGTATTAACAGACCTCTCTGCATTGAATCATATCTGTTATTAACCTCTGTCTCTCTTCCACAGCATGTCTTTTATCCTGTCTTCCTTCTCTCACCCCAACCGGTCGCAGCAGATGGCCGCCCCTCCCTGAGCCTGGTTCTGCCGGAGGTTTCTTCCTGTTAAAAGGGAGTTTTTCCTTCCCACTGTCGCCAAAGTGCTTGCTCATAGGGGGTCATATGATTGTTGGGCTTTTCTCTGTATCTATGAAGCGCCTTGAGGCGACATTTGTTGTGATTTGGCGCTATATAAATAAAATTGAATTGAATTGAATTGAATCTCACTGTTGTTCACTGGGTGCAGCCGTGTTGGGAGAGGGTCGCCATGGCTATAAGCCAGGGCAGCTTCCGCGATGATGGTTCTGGCTCCTATTTGTTTTAACTTACAGGTGATGGCGTGAGGGGAGCCGCAGTGGTATCGAGCGACGGACTCCAATGCAGAATGCGAACTGGGCTGGAATGTGATGGGCCCAGTGAACGGACGAGACTGGGACAGGAGGCTCCTCGTCTGCCTGGCACGAGACTGGCGCGGAGCCTGCTCAGCAAGAGGAATTTCTGTCCAGCTCAAGAACACACAAGGAATATTCATCCTGTGTTGTGGGACTGGGTGGGATTTCTGTGCATGAAGAGAACTGTATTTTTACCAGTTTTAGAAAAATCTTATCTAGTCTCGATGGGAATTTTAGCATATTGAGAAAAATGTTGTGTACAATTCAGAACCAAAAATAAATAAATAAATAAACAAAACAAAAACAAACAGTCTGATAACTAAGCACAGAACAGCAGCTCAGTTCCGTCTAAAAAAAAATAAATAAATAAATAAATAAATAAAGAGGGAATACAATACAGTACAATACCTGTGGTCCCATTAGTACCACAGGTATTGTGCTGAACACTCAAGAGAATCCTTGTAACATAATATTAGAAACGTCAGGTTCCACATAATTCAAGTATGGACCATCATTTGGTTTAATATGAGTGGAACAACTAAACCGCACAGACTATTTGACCAGTTAGTTGAACCTTTTATTAATATGTGCAAAGAGCTGCAAACTAATATATATACACTGCAAACAATAAATACATAATCCAAAATAAAAACACCTCTGCAAATGAAGTGGAAACGTTTGCTCTGGCGGCGCTTTGCATCAACATGTATATGAGGCACTTTTGAGATTTGATCTGTGCATAGGTGCATCTTTGATGTGCAGCTCAGAGATCCACAATCCAGCACGCTTCTGTTTCTCTGACCGTCAGGCTGGCTGACCCGAGGTCACGTCAGAGCTTTGTTTTTTATCTATATGTAACAGACAGTCGGTTCCTCTCCTTCCACGCATTTCATACGACACAGCAGGCAGACTGCTGGTTGGTTGACCAGAGTATTTTGATGTCTGTCATTAACACATCTTGAGAGGCGTAGGCGTAATGGGTCTGTCCATAAATAGCTTTTCTTTTCGGATTTTTCTTCAGGATGATGTGAAGAACATGTATAATGAATATGACAGTAATATTTACCTTGATGAGATAGTTTGTTCCTGCTACCACCTGACTCCTGTACTTAAGAGCAAGGAATGCCACATATTTCTTATTTGTCCTTTGCTCTGCTTGGCTCTTGACCTTTGTTTGAATAAAATAAAATTTGATATGAATCCAGACTGAAATTCAGAGTGAAGAGTTTTGTGTGTAGAGACTGCAAAAAATTAAAGTAGACTAAAGCTCACCTGATTACAGATCTTCCAGATCTCTGGAGTGGCAGGCATCGTCTCTGTGAATCCTCCACTTAACACTTTAGCCATTCTGAAGGTTTGTTCAAATAAAGAGTTGTGAACGTTTGCCTTTAGGTGTTTCTGATGTGTCAGTACAGGTGGTTCACACACATATTTATACTGTATAACATCCCTGGAAAGGGTGGAGCATTTTAAGACTGAGTCATCAAAATATTTAGGATTTTTTCCCCCTCAAAACCTTTTTGACTTTGCAAAAAGCTCTGCAACAATTTAGGCCTAATGTATAGAAATATTTCAGAAAATGAAACGTGAAAATGTTTTTGAAACTTTATAGAAAATAACACTTGTTAAACTCTATTATTCATCAAAGAAAATGTAAAAATCTGATAACACAGCTCCAACTACTGTATAGTCCAGTAAAGTCACACTACTTACATTTAGCAACCGTTTTATTAGGTACACCTGTTCCACTACTTGTCAGAGGAATCAGTCTTTACATCAGCAGCAACTCAAAGGCATGTAGACATGGCCAAGACAGCCTGCTGAAGGTTGAACTGAGCATCAGAATAAGGAAGAAGATGTCTAAGCGTGGCATGGCCATTGATGTCAGAAGCGTGTGAATATTTCAGTCACTGTTGATTTACTAGGATTGTGTGCAGGCTACATTTCGCACAGACTCATCAAAACATTTTACTTAACAGCCTCCATAGTCACCAGATCCCAGTCCAGCAGAGCATCCTTGGGATGTGCGTGGAAGGGAAATTTGGATGAACAGCTGTGACACAAGACTGAGACCATGTATTTCTATTTGTTGCAGGTAAACCTCTTACAGTGTGTTAGTTTAATTGCTCTTTCATACATATTAGAATATACGATTGAAAACATTAATGCAATGCTGGACAGTATTCCGAAAAGTGAGCAATCTCAAATTGTGACTGAAAAAAGTACAATTGTTCTGATGATTTGTCAGATTCAAGTGAGAAGTGCATAAACGCTAAATAGCAGGAGGCTTCTCTGCATCTAATAAATGACAGTTCACTTGACCACAGTGCTGGCTGCTGAAGTACCGAGAGCACAGCCTATGAACATCTGTACTAAATACGCCATTCTGGATTGCTCCCAATTTAACCTCTTTCATCTCTTTTTATAGCCCTGGTGATGGATACTTCCTTGTGTAGGCTCAAACTGATGTTTGAACGCTTGTGGTGATGTAAAATAAAAAAGACATTCAACAAATCTGTTTTGAAAATTTAAGGAGTACACACTACACATATTTTATTGTGTAGGCAGTAAAAGTAAAAAGTAGTCAAAAAAATATAATAAAAGTACGAAAACCTGAAAATTACTACAGTAACGAAATACTTATTATCTGTCTGTGTGTCTCAGTTGTTTAATCCCAGATGGTTATTACATATATTTATGCTGTGTAAGCACTGAAAACCTACCAGGAGGTGGCACCAGCTCCTGAAGAGTGAAGCTACATGCAAACGTTCAGGATCAGACAAAGCTGAACTGACTTTTCCTCCCTCACATGTAAACATTTTCCACACCAGCAGATGAAGGTGACTGGTTTCTCTGACATGAACCTGCTGTCAGGAATAGATAAAAACAATGCTGTGTGTTCAACACTGAGGATCAGGAAATTTTTAAATAACTCCAGAAATTCTATTAATAAGCATAATTTTCTTTCTTTTGTTAGATAGTTTGTCTTTTCCTCTTATTTGTCTCTCACTCTGCTTGATCCTTGACCTTTGTGGAATCAAATAAAATAATATAAAAGTTGTGTGCGCAGAGGCTTTGATAAATTAAGACTGCTTAATTAAGGTAAATAGACTGCTATACCTTCAGCACCATCCTTAAAACCTTCTCCCTCACAGAGAGAGAATTATGACCTTTTTTTCTGCCTAGCTGTCGCCTACAGATTTACATCCCTGATAAGCAGAAGGAGTCTCACTAGCTGTTTAATGTTTCCCAAGAACTTACAATGGCCCCACCGTGTGTGTGTGTGTATATGTGTGATAGAGCAAAAGGCCCATTTGTGGTGCGCATGCATACAACTGGTGACAATGTGATTCTACAATCACTGAAGTGATATGGTTAAAACATGTGATCAATACAACAGAAAGGAAATCTTCCACCATAAGTACTTTGTGTGTTCTGACATTTTTGTTTATCTTTGTGTATCTGGGATGTTGTGTTGTTGTGTATTCCCTCGTTATCCTCTGTCTATATATTGTCTTGTGTTTTCCTTTGCTCCTCATCGAGTCCGTCTGCTTATCTCTCCTCTAGGTCTCCAAGTCCCAGGTTTCCTCAAGCTTTCTGTATTGTTTTTCTATGTATCTCTCGTGTTGTGCAGCCAAAAATAAAGCCTTCCTCTTTGTTAAATTTCCACCTCTGTTTGTTTGCATTTGGGTCGGCATTCTCTTGTTTCCACACCATCTGCATTAGAAGACATAGTACAAAGATTAACATGCCCAAATAACCTTTTTTCCATCCTCTTTTTTTCAAGTGATCATCTAGATTTATCTTGTGGAACTCAAACATGGTAATTGAGTCATTATTTTCAGTCATCTGTCCACATTTGTACTTCAGCACAACAGGACTGTGAGTATTACTGCAGAATGCTTGGAAGTGTAACAAGAATCAGTTTACAGACAAGTACTGTCTTGTGTGACATTTCTGGTTATCTTTAGTTATCTGGGACATTACAAACTGACAATGTGGTGAAGAAAATCTGGGGTGAACAATTTAGGACTTGTTTGAAAGAAAAAAAACTTGTTGAACTAGACTACATAACATGATCGTGTCACTTCTGAATGCTGCACGTAGCTAAGACAAAAAGAAATTCAGGATAAACATTTCCAAGAAAAATGATACTGGGAAGCAAATTCATATAACTGACTTTTATTCATTGTATGATTTAATGATAGCTGTGCTTTTATCTTCTTCTGCATTCTATATATTTATTGGTTTATTTGCTTTTAACATGCACTATTATTTGCATTTTTAAATGACTTATGATTATTGATCCAAATTTTGAATTTTTAGTTCAAATCTTTGTCAATATTTGTGTAAGCATCCAGGAAAGACACACAACAGTGAGTGTCTGCAAGCTGCACATATAAAAATGTATACTCCCCTAACAGAGATATACGATACACTTAAAACATGCTGTAAATGAAAGAATCTGTGAAAACTTGGCAATTTTATACCCAAACTTTTATTCTTTAAGTTGCAAAGCTTTTAGTTAATTCTCAGAAAATGATCCCCCAGCCCGTGCAACTGGAAAAACAAAACAATAACAAAACAACAAAACAACCAAAGACAAAAATAAAATATGTATAATTTGATAGATATAAAATAAAATTGCTTAGCTATTACTACTTTAGTGTAGTGTGAATGGCCATGGGGGAGATCGTTAAAGGAAAAGCTATAAAACTAATCAAAATACAATAAAACTTCAAAATCTCTGCATTCGTTCACATTTTTCATACCCTTGCAGTGGGACAGATTGGAGTCTTTGTCAGGCAGATTCTGGCCCCTGGGTCATATGTTATGTTTCTGTTTGACCCTTTGTTCAACATGTTTTGTTGATACAATCAAGGTGCCTGAACAGGAGATGCAGTATACGTAAGCCATACAAGCCATGAGATGCAACTGAAATCTCCTCTTGAAACTTGAACCTGGAATGTTTAAAGTCAAACACTGAAGTTAGTTTTTCAGAATGTATGAAAATTGTTGTTCACAGCTGGATAACGTGGTCTACACAATGATCTCTAACTTTTGCAAACAAAACGTGAAAAATAAAATGACAGTGCCATCTAGTGACATTTGAAGAATATTGACAGTTAAATGTTATCAGGCTTTAAATGGAGCATGAAAAGACCGACATACATTAAAACACACATGGAAAAATGATAATTGAGTAGATTTGTTTGATGGTTGTAAGAGTAAAAACATCTGAAGGTTCAGTTACTTTGTCTCTGTACTTTGGTAGCACTTATTAGCCATATATATCTATACAACTATAACTATAACAATACTCACAAAATGGGTAATATAATTACTATTTCTCCTTGTTACGACTGTTGTCGTAATTTTAATATGCAAATCTGAGTGTGCAGGTGATTCTCCATGATTTGTGCATCCAGGGTGGACGGATCGTACCGATTGGCTAATGACCGGGAGGCAGCGCATAAGAAGACACCGTCAGGGACTGCCAGGTCATCCATCCTCGGCCCATCCCAACCGGCAGACAGTGTGTTCACTGTTAGCAATGTTTGTTTAATGTAGGAGCATGTAGGGGTGGACCGCCTTTTTGTTTGATTACAGTTTTGTTCTGTTTTTTTTTTTAGGTAGGGAGGTAAGTCATTGTCGTTTGGTTTAATTCTTTTGAATAGGTAAGTTTGATTTATACCTGAGATAGGCTCCCTTTTGTTTGTTGTTTTGGCCTTGGGTTCACCCTGAAGTTATAATTCGCTCCATTCCTTTGTTTCTAAATTCACTCATTGTAAATAAATCACTGTCAAAAAGTACTAATTGCGTGATGTGCTGCTTGGGGTCGTACGGGGATGGATCACCCCTTATGTTATGGTCTGGCCGCGCCTAGACGGGCCATAACACTCCTAAAGACTTTGTCACTAACTCATCGTCATATGGTCAACTGTGTTTAGAACTAGCTGACTATAAATAAATAAATTAACTTTAATCAACAATGACACCATCACAGAAAAGTTGGCAGTGTCATAAGATTGGTGCACATTTACATTCATTGCCAGGTAGAATCACTGATTAACCTAACATGCAACCTCCAGATATCATGACCAGCAGCTTTTACAGCTGTGGCTCCAGCAAACATCAGTTGATACTAGAAATTAATATTAAATAAATTCTAACAACAGCTGATCAAGCTTAAACGTACTGCTGTTGTTTTGTGCGACATCCACTGGTTTCCTCTTTCTGGCGCAAAGTGGGCGATAAACAAAGAAGAGAGAAAAGCCGATACGCTGATCATTGATCCGTTTCATGATTGAAGTAGCAAGAGGAGCGAATGGGAGAAGAAGAGGCAGGTGTGCAGCTCCAGCAGAACCAGAGAGATGCAGACGAGGAACAGGACACCGTGGAACACAGACGAACCAGCAACAGGCAGGAGAACACACAGGGCTTAAATACACACACCAGTAATCAGGGGATGAGAGACAGGAGGGCAACACACCTGGGAGAAATCAGAGCTGACGGGACAGGGGAAATGTAACCTGAACACACTCACATGAGACGGGGACCTTCAGAATAAAACAGGAACTAGACAAGACACTAAACTAAACAGACCGATTCAGAAGCAGACCGTGTGACGCCATAGACAGACAGAGGGAACACGGAAGTGGGACCAGGGCATGCACAGAACAGAAACCTAATAAATGGCAAATCATAACGGAATACATAATCAGAATAAACAAAAGCATAAAGAAACACAAAACACTGAGTCGGCAGACTCAGGACCATGACATAATCATTCAGTGATTTAAAGAATATGAACTTTTAATATTCATTCAGATGTTTTCTGACTCTAAATTTTATTTTGTCATTACTCATCTTTTTCTAATTTACATTTTAAACATTTTCAGCTATTTTCCAACTTCTTCTGTGTGAACATCAGTTTTCAAAAGTTCTGCACTTTGGTTTTCAGGTGAAAAAGTCTGTATTTTCCAACTCATTCAACATTTTTAGCTTAATATTCATTAATTATTTCATTTCAATGCATACATCCAGATTTCAGCATTCACACTGCAGTTTCTTCAGAAAATGCACTTTCTAGTTGGAATATGTTTCAGTAAACAGTTAAGAGAATTATTTGAACCAAAAACTTCAAACTTTGTTACTTACTACCATTGTTTGGAATAGATGGGAATATAGGGAATTATTTTTATTTGAAGACAGCGTTGTCAAGAGAGACAATGACCTGCCTAGTTAATAGGAAATATACTTTACTATGATATAATAAGCTCATGTTATTCATGTACTTTCCTATTAAACATTTAAACATGCAATAAATGTTACACATGTAGTATATCTGCATATCTGTATAAATAAAAAAGAATTATGTCAAGTATAGTAATGTGAGTTTCATCAGGACAAAATAAAGTGTTAAAGTGAATTGTTAAATGTTGTCATTTTTATGCTAACCATCTCTACATTGTTTCAACTCTGTGATGAAAGGAATTCCTTTGTCCCCCTCCCCAGCCTCTTGAGGTTCTGGGGGGGCTGTAGTGTTTTATCACAAGCACATCGTTGTGAAGGGTTGTTTGATGTTTGGTAAGCTTCCTGCCCTTTTTATGGCTTCACTGTGTTGTTCATGGTGAACCAATATAATTGAACCATACATTGGGTGTGGGGGAGATTGGCATTTTATGACTAAGGATGTTGCTAGAAACAGTTGGAAGTCACGCACACAGAGAGACATGCATTCTCACACTCACTCAAACACACACACACATTCTCACATGCATACAGATGTTTACACATACACACGCGTGGTGCCTTGTCTTAGAACCATGTGGGCGTTGCTTTGCTGTGATGTGTATTGTGTGAACTGTTTTCCCAATAAAAGGCAGCAAGCGGAGGCCGTCGTTGGGGTCATTTTGTGGTAGACACCGACGAGGCCTCCCTTGCAAGTAAATCGATCGATCACTGACTGTCTTGTTTTCTTCATGATGCATAAGTCTCTAAACTAGCGGGGCTTGTGGAAACACAGACCCAACATAAAGGCCCTTGCTCTTGTTGTTATTTCAATACAAATTTCTTAAAGAAGGACAAAGAAAAGGAAATAAATAAATACAAAATATCACACTATTGCCCTTTAATTAGTTTTAAAAACCTGACATCTGTGCAGACCACAACTAGACAGATAAGCACATTGGATTCAGATTTGATTTAAACTAACATCTGTCGGTCTCTAGAAGTCTAAAACATCTGTTTCTACCATTAAAGATCCAATATACTCAACTTCCCAGAAAGCTTTGACTTCACGTGTGAAAATAGGAATGATTTTTGTTGTTTTGTAGCACGATATCAGCTCAGATATTAAACTGCATAGCATTCATCCCATCTTTAAACAAAATGTGGTATTTTCTGCTATTTCCTGTCAGGACAAATGGAAATGAAAATGTAATTTGCTTTAATATGATGGAACTAAAAAAGCTTGATTTTCATCATTGACTGAGACTATTGGATCTGTCTCCCAGTCTGGCTGTCCTGATTATAATGATGTATAAACCTTCAGCTGACGAATAGATGCCAAAAGCCAAGAAAACCATAGAATTGTGCTCATTTTGCTGTCAGTAGACGACATGAAGAGAGCTGATACTGAGATGTCTTTATTTCCTTGATGCCTTGTTGGCATGTTGAATGAGTTGTAATGTTTACAAGTTTTAATTTTTTTTTGACTTTCTGAATTTCCCTCCCCTCTGTGGTGAGAAATAACTTTATATAACTAAATAACTAAATTATTCAACAAGTTAATAGCTTCACAGCGAGGTCACCTGCGGCACGAGAAATCCATTTTCATGTTATTTAATGTACCTCGGTACAATGGCAGTCCTGTAATGAAGTGCCTAATTTAAAATGTAACATCACCTATTGGTTAAACAAGCTTAGATTATAGGACTCACATGTTTTCATTTCTAGTCTTTAAAACCTGTCTCTACCCATCTAGTATTAATTCCTTCTGGGATACAAGTATGTATATTATGCACACACACAAACACACATGCAGCTATTACCCATTTCTTGTTTTTATAGCTAAGATCAATTATTGTTGAATGAAGATATTTTTCAAACACATGTAAAATGTGGCCAATTGTGTTTATTGGGTAAAGGAAAAGGTAGAAGGGGGAAAAGGGGGGAAAGAAAGAAGAAAAGAAAAAGGAGAGAAAAGCCCAACAATCCCCTCTGAGCAAGCACCAGGCGACAGTGGATAGGAAAAACTCCTTTAAAGTGAAAGGAACCTAAAGGAGAAACCTATGGCAGAACCAGGCTCAGGAGGGGGCAGTCAACTGCCGGGACTGGTTGGGGGGTGAGGGTGAAAAAAGAAAAAGAAGGGAGGGGAAGGGGAAGGGGGAAAAGGGGGATAGAAAGGGGAAAAGAAAGGGGAGAGAAAACCCCAACAATCCCCTCTGAGCAAGCACCAGGCAACAGTGGATAGGAAAAACTCCTTTAAAGTGAAAGGAACCTAAAGGAGAAACCTATGGCAGAACCAGGCTCAGGAGGGGGCAGTCAACTGCCGGGACTGGTCGGGGGTGAGGATGAAAAAAGAAAAAGGAGGGAGGGGAAGGGGAAGGGGGGAAATGAAGATGGAATAGAGGTGGAGGAAGACGAGGTTACATCAGGTGAGAAGCAGCAGTGTCTCTCCTCCAGAACCAGAAGAAGCGTTTTTTCTTCTTTTTCAGATACTCTTCCACGAGTACCTTTTTCTCAATGATGAGGGTTTTCAGCTCAACCATTGTTTCTGTGTTTTCTTTCTCAATTTGTTTGCATCTTTTCACCATGTCTTCTAATTGTTCTTGTTTTTCTTTAAGATGGTCTTTCAGTTCTTTAACTGTTGCCTCCTCTATTTGCTTTGCCTTGTGCACATCCGTGTGCATGTCTTCCAGCTGCTGGTTTCTCTTCTGGATATCTTGAAGTCTACACTGCAGGTCTTTATGTGTTTTCTGTTGTTCTTGCTTTTGCGCCTGGATTTCAGTGTTTTTGTGCTTCAAGGTCTTAGAAAGTTCTTCAAGTTCGGTATTTTTTCTCAGCATTTCATTGATGCTACTCTGCATCGCTGAGCATTGATTTTCCAGTTTTTTCTTTTCTCCTTCCAGTACAGTTGTTTTGTACTTCGTTTCATTATACAATTCTTGGAGTTCTTCATTTTTCCTCTGGAGAACAAGTTTTTCTTCTTCCTGTTCTATTTTCTGTTGGTCTTTTTCTTGAAGCAGCTCATTATTTCCGTGCACTTTTTTATCGAGCCTGATTTGGAGCGATCTGTGTTTTTCCTCCATCTCGTCAAGCTTGGAGTCCATTTCCTTCTGTTTCATTTCCATTTGCTTCTTGTCTTGAAGCAACTGTTGATTTTTGTGCAGAGTTTTGTCATGCTTCACCTGCAGAGCTTTGTATTTTTCCTCCATGGCTTGGAGTTTGCTCTGCAGGTCTCTCTGCTCTACGGGCTGTTGTTTCTTGTCTTGGAGGAACTCTTTATTTCTCTCCAGTGCTTCATCAAGAATTACTTGCAAGCCTTCATTTTGTTTCTCGATGTTCCTCAGCTTGCAATCCATTTCTTCCTGTTGTATTTTCTGTTGGTCTTTCTCGTGAAGCAACTCTTTATTTTTGAGCAGTGTTTCCTCAAGAGTTATTTGGAGCATTTTGCATTTTTCCTCTAAGACTTCAAACTTGCAGTCTGTTGCTTTCTCAAGCATTTCTAGTTGCTCTCTCTCTTGAATGAACTCTTTATTTCTGTGCACTTTTTTATCGAGCCTGATTTGGAGCAATCTGTGTTTTTCCTCCATCCCGTCAAGCTTGGAGTCCATTTCCTTCTGTTTCATTTCCATTTGCTTTTTGTCTCTAAGCAACTGTTGATTTTTGTGCAGAGTTTTGTCATGCTTCACCTGCAGAGCTTTGTATTTTTCCTCCATGGCTTGGAGTTTGCTCTGCAGGTCTCTCTGCTCTACGGGCTCTTGTTTCTTGTCTTGGAGGAACTCTTTATTTCTCTCCAGAGCTTCATCAAGCATAACTTGCAAGCCTTCATTTTGTTTCTCGATGTTCCTCAGCTTGCAATCCATTTCTTCCTGATGTATTTTCTGTTGGTCTTTCTCGTGAAGCAACTCTTTATTTTTGAGCAGTGTTTCCTCAAGAGTTATTTGGAGCATTTTGCATTTTTCCTCCAAGACTTCAAACTTGCGGTCTGTTGCTTTGTCAAGCGTTTCTTGTTGCTCTCTCTCTTGAATGAACTCTTTATTTCTGTGCACTTTTTTATCAAGCCTGATTTGGAGTAATCTGTGTTTTTCCTCCATCTCGTCAACATTGGAGTCCATTTCTTTCAGTTTCATTTCCATTTGCTTCTTGTCTTGAAGCAACTGTTGATTTTTGTGCAGAGTTTTGTCATGCTTCACCTGCAGAGCTTTGTGTTTTTCCTCCATGGCTTGGAGTTTGCTCTGCAGGTCGCTCTGCTCTACAGGCTGTTGTTTCTTGTCTTGGAGGATCTCTTTATTTCTCTCCAGAGCTTCATCAAGCATAACTTGCAAGCCTTCATTTTGTTTCTCGATGTTCCTCAGCTTGCAATCCATTTCTTCCTGATGTATTTTCTGTTGGTCTTTCTCATGAAGCATCTCTTTATTTTTGAGCAGTGTTTTCTCAAGAGTCATTTGCAGCATTTTCAGTTCTTCCTCCAAGACTTCAAGCTTGGAATCCGTTTCTTTCTCGAGCATTTCTTGTTCCTCTCTCTCTTGAATGAACTCTTTATTTCTGTGCACTGTTTTATCGAGCCTGATTTGGAGTAATCTGTGTTTTTCCTCCATCTCGTCAACATTGGAGTCCATTTCTTTCAGTTTCATTTCCATTTGCTTCTTGTCTTGAAGCAACTGTTGATTTTTGTGCAGAGTTTTGTCATGCTTCACCTGCAGAGCTTTGTATTTTTCCTCCATGGCTTGGAGTTTGCTCTGCATGTCTCTCTGCTGTGTGGACTGTTGTTTCTCTTCTTGGTGGATTTCTTTCAGTTTTTCCAGAGCTTCGTCAAGCTTCTCTTGGAGCTCCTGATTCTTCTTGAGCATGTTTTCCTGTTTTATGTTCTCTTTTTTCTCCTTTTGGAGCAGATCTTTATTTTTTTCCAGAGCTTCGTCAAGCTTTTCTTGGAGCTCCTGATTCTTCTTGAGCATTTTATCCACTTTAATGCTCTCTTTTTTCTCCTTTTGGAGCAGATCTTTATTTTTTTCCAGAGCTCCATCAAGCTTTTCTTGGAGCTCTTGATTCTTCTTGAGCATTTTATCCCCTTTAATGCTCTCTTTTTTCTCATTTTGGAGCAGATCTTTAATTTTTTCCAAAGCTTCATCAAGCTTTTCTTGGAGCTCCTGATTGTTCTTATCTTGGAGATCCCTTTGTTTCTCCTCAATAATACCTTCCCTTTCCTGAAGCTGGTAGGATAATTTTTCTAATTCAGCGCTCTTTCTCTCATTTTCTTCCGTCAGGATCTTAATCTTCTCTCTGTTCATGAGATTTTCTTTCTCCATTTCTTCCAGTCGCTTTTCCTCTAATTCTACCTGTTCATCCCAAGGAAGAGAGCTGATATAAGGGTCTAGGGACTCATACCATGGAATAGAGCTGGGGTCAGATTCTTGTCTTTCTTGCTGTTTCTGAGACATGTTGGAGTCTGTATACCGTGAGTACGAAAAGGATCCAAATGTTTGAAAATGCTTTACTGGTGAACGTTTGAATGCTGCTAACATAAGTGCTGCAAATAACGGACTAAAAGTTGTACATCCTCACGCCTATTTAAGGATTCATGAGGATCAAAGGATCAAAGGATCAAAGCTTTAGAAGCCTGTGACATCAGAATTCTATAAGCCAATGAGATTGTCACATGACATTTATGAATGAGGTCATATTTTTGTATGAATTTTTTTTTAAATAACATCAACATTCCGTAAGCCAATGAGGTTCTTACATGACATTTTTAATGAGGATAATTTGTTTGCTTTTTGCTTAATTTTAGCAGCTTTATGTTTGCAGCTCACCACAGGTTGAGTAAAAGAGTGGGTGAAGTTTTGCCTTTTCCCATCCTCCTGTAAGCTTTGATGTTTTTTGCTTTTCATGCTTCAAATATTCATAAAAAATTTGGATAATTTTCCTTTTTTGTGTCATAGCGAATACTAATAAACCATGTACTACATGTGCATTTTAAAAACTCACATCAATTCGCTGATGATGTATGATATTAAAAGGAAATGAAGGCTGCTTTTTGATAAGGTATGCTGCAAATGCTTATCTTATCAGCTTAGTGTGGGATCACCGCAGTCATAGTTGGATATATTGTGCACAGTGAATATATCCCAACTATATCCCAACAAATCAAACGAAGCCACTTTAATGTGTCGCATGCTCAATTTGAAGCTTGTAAACATAATTTTTTAATGATAATACATTCCCAATAACTGAAATAACTCTTAGCCTGAGAGACGGAGGCAATATGAATAAATAAAACAGATGAGATTTTTAGTACAAACTGTAAACTTCATCCCGACTGTGAGCATTTTTTCCCATATTCTGCCAAATGCTTGTAATCAATCTAAAAATATGTTTGCGATATTACTATTCTGGATTTTAATACATAATTTAGTACTGTTTTCATCTCTGTGGTGTTTATGCTGAGCTTCCTGAAGGTCATTTGGCCAATTTTGAAGCAGTGGGGCTCCCATCTAAGTGTTTCCTTTCCACTACCTTCTGTGGAAGGTGTAAATGAGGAGAAACCGAGAGCCAATGATAACTTTCACGTTCATTTCCAGGCTATTTTATTTTCCAAGTACTGTGAATTGGCCCAAGGCTTCAAATTATGGAAGTGATACTTTCCAAAAAATGCATTCATCGCAAAAGATTTTTACTGTTTAGATTCAGTCTTTTTTGGGTGTCCCCCTCCTCACAGTAAAATTGTGTGCAAGCATAAAAATCAGCACTAATTGTCTTTAAAGACCATCATGTGAATTTGGTTCTCCTGCTGATTTAACAAGCTGCTGCAGTGCTTTGTGACATTTTTGGCATATTTAAAACATTATTTTTAACCCATTTTGACCCCGTGTGGTTATTTTTGACTGACTCCTATCAGACATGATCTGAGTCAGTTCACTTCCTAGTTATGGTATTTTACTAAAATTGGGTCTGAATGGCTAAAATAATTATGTTCATCTCTATGTTATGTTCTAAGACATCCAGTGGGATCTTGCCTGGGTATTTTCCCTTTGGAGATTATCAGTGCACACCTAACTCAGAGGCAATTATGAGCAAGACCCAGAAACTACTGGAGAGCTTATACTTTATGTCTCATCTGGCCTGAGATCTCCTTGGGATCCTCTGGAGGATCAGGAAAGCGTTGCTGGGTAGAAGAAAACATGGTGGTAACAAAGTAATAAATCAAGCCAACTGCTACTGAAAACAAGAAGTAATTGAAACATGAAAAACAAATGCATGAACATGAATGAACTGATGAAGAAGCACTAACACTAAAAACCCCAAACAGAAAAAATACATTTAGATAACCCCGTTAGTTCAAACTGTATTCATGTGTCTGACCTGAAATGAAACAGTGCCATGCCTTATTCATTACAAGACAGTCCATTTTGGACTATCTTGTAATCCAATGAAACCAGAAGTCCGAGCGAGATTTCAAATTTAGAAGTTCTCTGTTCCAGTCCTCTTTGTCCTGTGCTAGTGCGCAATGCACAATGCTAGTTTTTGATCATTACTAAAGTGGCCTTATTGCTTCGTAGCCGATATCAATCTGGGTCTGGGTACGTGTTTCATCAGGAGAACGTCCAGGAAACCATGGACAACTTCAAGTTCCTGGTCAAAGACAGCAAACCAAATGTGGTCAGTGACAACGTCTTCCACGTCCAGTGGTCCCTCATCAGCTTTGAGCACAAAAGGTCTGCACCATTTCCCAAAAAATATGCATATTTTATATTGATTACCTGTTGCCCATATTAGGAAATAAACATGTGTTTAGCTTCACTGATTATGCAATTGTCTGGCCTCTTTCAGTGTGACAAATGAAGAAATAGAGTCGGCTCCTGAAACTGCAGGTATTTCACAAATCAGAAACAATAACAGAAAAATAATCTGCTTCATTTATTTACCCACCTCGTATTTAACTGGTCCAATTTGCCTTCCATTACCTGCAGTGTGTTATTATATGTAAACAAGGAAAACTTTCCCCACATGAAGCAGCAGGTTATTAATGGATTACAATGAGAGTACAGGCTGTAGGCACTGATGTTTTGGCTGGTTCATTGTCCCATTAGAAGTACTCAATACTGTCATATTGAGTCTTGGGTGCTGCAGATGGGTCAGCTCGAGCATTCCTCCATCACACGGGAGTTTTTCATAAACACTGAGGTGAACATATTCTTCACCTCCAACATAGAGCTGCAAGGAAGTACAAGAAAAGTTAAAGGAGATCCTTGTGCACATGTACTGCTGATCATTTTAACACAGCTGTGGTAAGTCACACTAGCCAAACGACATGCTAACATGTAGAAAAGGAGAATCTACACCTTCAAATATATAGAGTGCACGTTGGATCACAAAGAGAACATTTGTTGAGTTCTGTTCATGGCTGAAACAGTATGAAGTTCACATGAATTTTTATTTTATTTTGCAGGTTTCTCTCAAATTTTGCAGTGATAAGTAACATTTCAGGCTAAAAAGTCTAAAAGTTTTGTATGAGCCTCTGCATAAATATAAAGCCACATAAGCGCAGCGTGTAGAAGCTTCAGTGTAGCTGAAAAAAAATCCAGTGATCATCGCTTTAGTTTCCCCTGAGAGATCAGATTATCTATCATCAATGCTCTTATTGATGATATGTTTTTATATTGAAGAGATTTGTAAAGTTGCCACTGTGCTCACTGCTTACATTACAAACATTACCTTAATGAAGTAGTTGGTCCCAGCTACGACCTGTGTTTTGTAGCTCTGTGCAATGAAAACCTTGAAGTTTCCCTCGGCTTTCTGCTCTGTGAGAGGTTTCATCTAAATAAAAAATGACAATAACATTAGCATCAATAGCATCAACATAAAGCACAGGCCCCGTGTGTGCATAAAGTTGTGAGTGTAAAATCTCTCTTTTCTACTCACTGCATCACAGATCTTCTGAACTTCTTCGTCAGCCTCCTTTTCCTCGGTCAGCCCTCCACACATCGGCATTTTGACAAATTTTTTTGGTGGTGACAAACGAGCAAATAGTGAATAAGCGCACGCAGAGCCTGTTTTTATGGGGCTTCAGTGAGTCAGCGAGTCATGGGGTGATTAGAGGGGTGGTATTTGTAAAAGGTCATGTAAAAAACACACACACACAGAAAGAGAGAGAGAGGGAGTCTGATTTTGTGTTTATAGGATACATCTCTTAAACGTCTCTTAAATACAAAAATTTTTAGACAATTCCCTTTTTCCTGCATTCTCTCGAGTCTGCCGGGAAGTGAAAATACAGGATGTGAGCTGTGATTGTAATGTTTGGAGAGGGTCACACATGAATCATGGCCTAAAAAACTGCTTTCAGCTCTTCCTTTCCGGTTATCCTACGTCTGACACCTGAACCTCAGCAAACCACAGTTCCCAGAAGTAAGAGTGGAGACTGCTCTCTGTGGTTCAGACATTATTTTATTTCTATTATTTGTTGTTTAAGGCTGTAGAATTAGATTTTACCCTGTTACCTAGGTTGTTTTGTTTGTTTTTTTAACCAGGGGGTCTCTTTACCTCACATACGTTCAAGAAAACACTTCTGGAGTCGTTACAGTACACTAGGACCAGTTAGGTTCAACTACTAGCGTAGTAATGAGTGTAGCTTGTAATAAAGACCCCAGACCAGAAAATAAGTTTAAATTGCTGTCTTATTCTTTTGTAAAAACAGAGAATAGACAGTTGACACACATTACATAAAACATTCCACACCACATTTAAGGAAAACAAGATATTTCCTTTCCCTTTTTAGTTCAGTAATTTCTGTTTATTTATCCTATTTATCTTAAAACCTTTTATTTGGCTTTAAAAGGATGTTATTTTCAACCTAGGTTATTGTTTTATTTCTTTTAAGGTCTAAGTTCGAGTTTATACTTTAATCTATTTGAATTAACACTGTGTTATTTTAAATCAAGTTTAGTTCTTTAGGCCCAAGATTTAATTTAATCTTGGTCTAGTTCACCCTTAGATTTCAACCATTTCTTATGTTGTTTTAACCCAACAAAATTATTTACATTTCTGTTAACACCATTACAGTGTTAAAATATAAGGTTGACTAAAGATAAATTACAAAGAACAAAAAAATGTAAAAAACTGAAAACAATTCAGCAAAAGGCTGAATAACCCCTTAAACAAACAAACAAACAAAAAGAAAAGTTGTCTCTGTGTCCTTTAACTATTAATCCCGGAATCACTCTGAATGGTTATCCAATGCTTTGAGAGTCCACTGTTCTTTTGCAGAGGTGTATGGATTATGGATTGTGTTGTAATTGCACATGATCTATGTTGTGTCCACTTGCTTGTGCTTCGACCAGCTAGGTCAGGTGTTGGGTTCGTTATTGAACAGGTACCACAATGGTTCTGGTGCGTACAGGAATCAGGGCAACTCTAACATTAAACCCCTTCTGCTGTTACTTTGAGTGTTATTGTTAAATCTCTGAGCTCTCTTGCTTTTATCACTCAAGAAATATTTCCAAGTCGCACTTTAGTGTGTCATGCTCAGAATTACTGTTATTCATGCCTTTATTTCATCATGTCTGAATTATTGTAATTCATTGTTCACTTGTCTTTAAAAAAAACAAAAACCTTGGGATGTCTGCAGGCTTCTGACTAAGTCTTTAAAGTGCTCACATCTCCCTGTTGCAAATTCAGTTCCTAATTCAACTGATTCAACTGAAAGTACAGTACTGTGCAAAAGTCTCAGACTGTCCTCATTTCTTTATATTTTGCTTCCAAGGAGCCAGACCTACTTCTAGGACTTCCTTCTTTCAAAATTTTCTTTGAACTCTGGCTGTTTTTCCACTTATTTTCAGACCAGTGCTTGTGCCTGAGCAGTTTCAGTGGAATGGTTTTATTTGTTAGGGCAGTTTACGCTGACATATTAATCATTCGAGCATTTAAAAAAAAAAACTAACTCAAGAGAGGAACCAGTTAACTTATCTTTAGGTACTTTGTTATTTGCAGCTTGTTCCAGAAATAAATAATTTGTTCCCATTTATTTTGTTAAATCTATGAAAAATGACAAAAAAGCACTGTTTGACATACATAAATCAATATTTTTGCACCAGAAGGTGATTTCCAGTGAGCTGTTAGCCAAAAAGCTGGTATAACTTAGTATAATCTACAGTTCTTAAAAAAATGAAGAAACTGAACAACAAGTGAGTGGCAGACCTAAAGAAAAAACAACAACAACAACAAAACAAAAAACAACCTACAACAGATTAACTGTATCTGAAAACATTGCCCTTCAGAAATGAGAAAAAATATCCAGAAAAAACCTTGACACAGTCGGTCCATCTACCGTTTACCATTTTCAAGGAAAGCTGAAATATGTAAAGTTACACAAGAACTGCACTGAATATCAGTGGCCACAGGTCTTATGGAGAGATGAATCCAAATTTGAAGTTTTTGGTTCAAACAATTCTCAACTTCTTACTGAACAATATTATAGTTATATTATAGACACAATGTGTAGACTCTCATCTTTCATTTGAGGGTATCCACATTCAAATTGGATGAAGGTTTTAGGAGTTTCAGCTACTTAACATATGCCACCCTCTTTTTAAAAGAACTACAAGTAATTGGACAATTGACTCAAACGCTATGTGCTATGCAGATGTGGGCAATTCCTTCATTATGTCATTATCAATCAACCAGATAAATTGCCTGGAGCTGATTTGAGGCGTGGTGCTTGCATTTGGAATATTTTGCTGTGAACAGTAGTGTTGTGCAGATCAATATTGAAGTTTTTGGTTCAAATATCGATTCCTCCAGTAACAGTTATTAATGTGCTAGAATCAATTCTCATATTAAAATATCATTTTTTTTAGTAATATGGAGTAAATTTGTAGTTTATCACTAACAGGAACATGGTGGAAAGAAACTATATCATTTGGATCATCTAACTTGGAAGATGATTATATGGAGGTATTCTAATAATTGTTTTCTTGTACTCACAATAGTCATATGCAAAATACGGCCGTATAAATGTGTCACAGCCCTTTGGCGTGCACACTCAACAATGGCCAAGCGTAAATGGAGTCATGTGTGGATGTATTTTACCTCCACAAACAGCCAAGACGTGGTTTGCGATACATGTGGCAAGACAGTGAGGTGTTGTGGCAACACCACTAACCTCATCAAACACCTCAGAGTAAATCATATCACAGACTATGACGAGCTTATGTTGAGGGGAACTGAAGATGAGGAGAGGACAGGGAAGGTGCAGCTAGGGTGAGACAGACATCTTGTAAGAGTCCTTTAGAGCTGCAGGAAGGCAAGTGTTCAAATAGCACACAACTTCAGGGTTGTTGTTTTTTTATTTCTATATAATTCTGCATTATTAAGCAATAAGAACAAGTAGTCTGATGTCCTGTAATCATTATGAAGCTATAATTTGAAATACAATAAAACATTACATTTTTGTACAAAGTATCGGATCAGTATTGTCGATGCCACCCTGAATTTTACTTAGTATTGGATCGGAAGGGAAATCAGTGGTATCGCACATCACTAGTGAATAGACAACATGCAGTCAAAGCAGCTCTCCGTGTAGGTGGAACAAGCCATCCTCAAGCTCTGAAAATGGGAAAATCCCATCCAAGAAATTGCTACAATGGCAAGTGGCAAAATTTACAGTTTGGTACATCCTGAGAAAGAAACAAAGGATTGGTGAACTCAGCAATGCAAAAAAGACCTGAATGTCAAAGAAAGACAACGGGGGTGGATGATCGCAGAATCATTTCCATGGTCATGAGAAAACCCCTTTACAACAACCAGATGGCTTTGTTTTTCAGTGAGACGATGATCCCAAACACACTGCCAGAGCGATGTCTCAATACTGCTGGGTTACAGCACAGACTATAGATGTCTCTGTCACGGCTAGACGGTCCTCACCGGTCGCCTTGCCAATTTTTGTTGTGTTTGTGTGTACTTTGTGGTGTTCTCCTCTCCATCCTGTGCGTGTGTGTTTGTATGCAGGAACATGTACTTCCGGAAGCCGTGGCACGGAACGGCAGCAACGGGCGCTGTGTCCCATTTCAGGGTCTGCACGCTTGAAGTACGCATTTTAAGTGCAGTTACGTCACCGCCACGCGACGACGGCTGTCCCAATTCGAAGTGTACTTGAAATGCATACTCCAAATGCGCCGTCAATTTCCCCAAATATCAAGCGTGGTCCGGTGCACGCTTCGTAGTCCCATATATCCCACAATTCATAGCGCGGCGGTGGGTGTGGATAATTTTGCCGCAAAATACGGCAGAAGGGAGCGGCCAAAAAGTGAACTGTCAAAAGTAAGTACTGAATATGACGTCACTTATTCATGTGCGAATGTTTAATAATGAAGAACATTAAAACATTGCTGTTGGCCACATGTCGGCAAAGTTATGTGACACTAGTGATGTTTGTACTTACAGCATTAACTTGGTTTTAAAGCCTCTACTTCTAAATATACATATAGTCGACCTTAATCTTACAGAGAATCTGATGATTTTATGGATAATTAAAGTCAGTCATATATCCACAAACACAACAAGCTGAAAGTCAGTGATATAGATTATATATAATATATATATATATATATATATATATATATATATATATATATATATATATATATATATATATATGTATATATCAATCATAATAATCTGACAATACTATAATATTGGCCATATTATATTTACATTACCATAGTGAGATGACTTTAGTCTCATGAACAACATTAACTAATTATTATTTACTAGCTAATCTTAAATGACTGTTCAGTACAGAAATGAAGCCCTTGAATCATGTTTTACGGTCCTGTGGTCTCAGCCTCAGATACTCAACTAATCAAAGTGATGTCATGAAAAAAATTAATGACCAACAAAACAATTTTCTCCTTCATTTCTGTCAAACAAAGCTGTATGTAACGTGTCTCGCGGTTAGTATCATGGTTGCTAGGCAACCTGAACAGCGCGACGAAGCATATACCGTCCCATTTCACAAGCCTCTCACTTCCGCACTTCTCGTACTTATAGTACGCACTGTACGTAGTACGCGTAGTGCGCGTACTTCAAGCGTGCAGACCCTGAAATGGGACACAGCCGGGGAGTATCCTGAGCTGGAATCGCCACACCTGTGCTTGATCACTTCACCGGCTGCTACTAATCCGAAGCAGACCTATTTAACGGCGCGGTCGGGTCACAACCAACGCTGGAACGTTGAGCTAAACCGGGTAGCGTAGTCGCGATTAGCGTACCTAGTTTGTGAAGGAGAGAGAACGTTTAAGTCACCGTGCGTGTGTTTTTCTCATCTGCCTCCAGGATCCAGGGATCGGAGGAGGAGCGGGCACAAGAAGAAGTAGTTTTGGATAATCACTGCACTGTCACCGCGGAGATAAGTCACCGTATCACTGCACTGCCCTTTTGGATTACAGACTTGAACTGTTGCCTTATTTTTTTTCACTGTGAATAAATTCACTGTCACTCTGCAAGAAGTCTCGCACCTGAGTCCTTTAACCCAATTCACCATGACAGTCTCACTATTTTACAGCTCCTTTTAAAGCATAATGATTATTTCAAACGTATTATCTGCTTCACTATGGACAAAAGTAGATGTTTTATTTGTTTCTTTAAAACTGCGCTGGTTATCCTTGCTATTCTGATGGCATCTCTGAAGTGAGTCACATAAGTGGTGAATTATGAGTCAGTTCAATTCCCCAACCAATCACATACTTTAAAAATAGCCCCTATGACCACAGAATGTATCTTACAATTACACACACACACACATACACTGTGAGGGGATTTCTTTAAATCACCCCGCAATTCTTCAGCTGAGACACTTGAGTTAGAAAACACAAACACTGCAGTTGTCTTTACTTGCGAGGACAAGTGACAGAGCGCTCGTACACGTAAGAGACACTCACGGACTTGTGGTCTGTCACCGTCCTGCTTTCTTTATTTATACAAGAGAAATGAAAACATTCGTTCAGTGACATAAGCATGTGCATATGTGATTGTGTGCGTGTGTGTGTGTGTAAGGTCAGAACTGCTTGTGCAACTTCTTACTATCGCTTGTGGGAAGATTCAGATACAAATATCAGAACACGTTTTCATAAAGAACAATCAGTTCTAAGCAAGGAAAAGATCATCATGCAGCATTCTATCACAAACAAACGTATATCATTAAAAGAGTCATTCCACGAGAATAGCTAAAATTGGACTTGGATATTTTCACATTTTTTACCAAAATGTATTATTTATATGTATATCCCACATCATTAAGGATATATTTAACTATCAGAAAAATGTATTTTCCCATCTCAGGCATTAGTTTTCTTTTATTATTGATCATATTTTTAAGATGTAGTGACTGTAATTCTTCAACCCTGTTATGGACATTTTGGAGGCTCTCTGAATATTATCATAAAATGTATTTCTAAAGAAATCAATATGTTTACATTAGTTAGATGTCCCCCATACTAATTCAATAATTTTACATAGAAAAATGACATAAAATCACACATTTTTACCCTTTTAAATCCTGAAATGTAACTAATGAGTGAAAGCAATCTTTTCATTTTTCATCAAAAATTTAGTTTAACTAAGAATTGTAATCTAAATCAATGATCAGATGATAGCGCTCAATATTTTAGACAGAAATCAGCAAACATTAAATTATTTTTTCAACATTTTAAGAAAATTATATATGAAAATGTAGGTGTGACGGGGTTGAGACTAGCATAACAGGGTTGAAGATGGTAACAGGGTTGAAGAGACAAATACAGCTTTACATATAAACAGTTGTTTACTCTTAAATTCAATGTACAGGGCTTTCCATTAGCATTATATCTCACTTTGTAACCATAGGAAGGACACCAGATACAAATTACCGTAGAATCAAGTTTTATTAATCTCAAGTAAAAACAACCACAACAGCACATTAACAACTAGCAAACATTGTGAAGTGAATTGCTCAAATGTAACATAATGCGTGTGTGTGTGTGTGTGTGTCTAGGCATAAGAGAGCCTCATGAGGTGTGCTAAAAGTCACCTCATCCTTGCTCCGATAACATACAATTAAACTTGATGAACTGGTTGAACTAATAACAATAATAATCAGTTAACGATTTCAATGTGTCTGTCTGTATCAGTGCCTGTGTCCATGTCAGAGTGTTTTTGCATGTGTGTGCCTGCATCAGTGTGTCTGTATATAATCATGAATGTGACGGTTGTTTTATGAATTCATCTTGTGAGTCGGTTCCACACCTCTTTCAAGACTTCCACATGGCGCTTTGTCACAGCCCGTGGGGGTGGAATGAGTTCAAGGACATCATCAAACAGGTACCAGAGGATATCATCCTTATGCGGCCAGAAGAATCGGTTTAACCCAACACGATGCATGCATTTGACCTGGACTTGTGTTGTTTGTATGTTTAGAATGATGCCTGGATATAAATCATCATCATATCTGAGAATACACCATTTACCAATCAGCTCTGGACTTTCCCACTGGATTTCTTTTTCTGGATTCCCCCCACTGCCTGTCTGTGATACAGCCGTTTCTATCTTCTGGCCAAAAGTGAAACACTTGGTGTTGAAGCACTTGCAGTTAAACTGCTTCCGTGTTGTGCACATGCAGCTTACATCACGAGCCATCAGTTCTCCTGGAGCTACAGTAACGACCTGGTGAATTCTCATGGTTCCAGGAACAGCTGGTATCTGCTTCGGCATTTTCTCCATAGCTTCCTCAACATCTTCACTTTTCACAAAGAACAGTTTCACACTTGTGTTTGTTTCAGACAAGGCCCTGAATAACTCTTCTGCATCTGGGATGTCATGCCCCTTTGCTACCATCATGTCAGCTGCTCTTTTTAAGGCTCCCCCGACACCATCTGGTGCTCCTTTTCCATGACTAGCCTCAAAAAAATTCCAAGAACCAGCCTTGAATCCTCTTCTGTCCAGTTCTGTAGTGAAAAGGTAGAAGTTTCCTCGTTGTTTGTATTGCATACAGGGTCCGTCGCTTAAAAAGTGCAGCACAGACACTTGTGGATGTTGGCCTTGAAGGTAATCTAGCACAGGATTTAGGTGCTGCCATATTGCTGGAGGGCCTTTATGTCTACTGGGAGAGATGGTGCTAAAGCTCACAGGCTCTGAGAGTCCACCAACATACAACACACCAGTATGAAGGGTGGCCTGCTGATGTGAAGCCCCAAAGTGGACCGCCTGAACTTGAGAACTGTATTTACAGCTGTAGTTTTCTGAGAAGTCAACATGTATCAAAGCCTCGTCCCCTGACATGTTGTTCTTCAGCTCACGGCAGAAGGCATACTGCTGCTTGATATTAAAGTGATGCATTTTAAATTTCTTTACAAAGCTCTGGAAGAGCTCCATGAGGTCCTCTTGTGTGCCCTCCACAGATTTCTTGACTGTCACCTTGACAGTTGCCTTTTCTCCCTTTTTGTCTATCTCCTTTTCCTCTATCACCCACTGGGTAAATGATGTGGTTGCGGTGCTGTTGTATGCACTTGTGATGTGGACAGTTTTGTCCTTGCAATGGGCACACTCTCCATACATACAACTCTTGCTGGATGAGTTGCAGCAAACCTTCTCTATCAACTCTTCAATGTTGGCAGTCTCAATGAGTTTCAACTGACGGAGCTTCACTGCCAGAAAGCTGAGATTTTCATGCAACTTACACATGCATGTGTCACGTTCAGAGAGTGTTGGATTCACAACCCAAAAGGGGCGAAGATGACAGAAAAGGGAATAGGATATCATCTGGTCTGGGTTTTCTGCCAAAAACCTTCTGTGGATATTTTCTATCGTGTCCATCAGGAACCTCTTCTGCATTTTTAATTTGTCCTTTGTGAGTGTTTGTTTGGTTCCTGTGGTCATTCTACTCACGTCATCCCTGAGATAGAACGCCTTGATTCTTTTTTTGAAGTCTTCAGTGAACCTGCTGGTCATCTTTCTTTCAAAATTAAGACTGTCATGATGTCTAAAATTCTTGTTTGAAAATCCAAGGGAGTCACTTGCAAACTTTTGCAACCTGTATTTTTTTATAATTCTCCCTGTCGCAACTTTGGCAATCAGTTGCCTTTCTCTGTCCTTGGTGGCTTTTTTGTATTTATTCCTAATATCTTCAATGAGTGATTCATGGAAAAGTAAGGTTTTTTTTATTTGGGGGTTAACGAAGCAATTTGAAGTGAGTCGTGTTATTTTCGACTGTGGGGAATCCGAAAATTTCTTTGAACGTTGGCACCTTTTTTTGTATTTTTCTTTGCTTTTTCTTTCTTTTTCAAGTTTTTCCTGGAGTTCCGCTATTTGCCTCTTAAGTTTATTTTTTTCTGTTCTGTACTTTTTCCGAGCCACCAGACGTTGCCTATAAAATAAAGCAATAAAAGTTGATTTGGGTGTGGAAAATTATGCCGTTTCCTCCTGCCCTCCCTGTTTTCAAAATGACATTGTGAAAGTGACATAAAATGACATTTTCACTATAACACTGTTAACTACCCATTGCCCTAACCTTGAAGATCTTGGCTGTGAAGGCTGCTCTGGGTGATCTCCCTGATCAGGACTCTGTGGAGGAGTGCTAATGTTCTTGAGCACTTCTTTCCTCTCCTTGCTCCTATGGTAAGCTGCTCTCCACATTTTTCTTTTCTTATGCTGTTCTCTTTTACTCAGTTCATTAATTGCTTTCTTCTTCCCTGCCTCTACATTCTTTCTCCATCTCTCACGCTCACTCTGCAGGTATCTCTCCCTTCTTTCAGGATCAGCTTTAAGGCGTTCCCGATACTTCCTTTGCCTTTCTGCTGCTGTTGTTGGTGCCATCTTACTTGCATCCTTAACATGTAACATAAATCACATTCAGCATGCATGCAGTATAAAAATGGTGATTGAATATAATAATAATTAATTTAAATAATTGGATAACTTAACAACCAAAGTATTAAAATCTCAACCCCATCACAATCTCACAACCCCGTTACAATCAAAAACATAACAGGGTTGAGTGTGACGGGGTTGAGATTTTTGCACAAACTGGCCGCTGCTCAATATAGTGAATACCAGACAGAGAGCACATGGCATGCATGAAATTCAAAATCACCATATATTCATGAACTAACAAAAAACGTTTTCATAAGTAATAGTTTTCTATCTTTCTTTCATGTTACGGTGTTGAGTCGTTGAGGTTGACGACCACAATATCACAAGATAAATGACTAAAATAAAGGAAAAGATGGGAGCAACTTGCCTGTCTCTGTGGTCCTGTTGTCCAAAAGACTTCAGTGATGTCACTTCCTGATGTATATGGAATTCTGGATCACACCATTGTATTTATGGGGGTGGGATCATTTGTGTAACGGGGTTGAGGGGTTACTCAGGTACAGAAATAATTGTGATTTTAATGAATAATTAACAATTAAATTTGAAAAAAACAAATAGTAACAACAAAAGAGCACAAATAGATGTTTAGGTTGATATCAAAATTTATTGACTTTTTAAAAAGTTTTATTTGGTATTTTCAAAGTAAACTTTCATCAAGGCCATGAGGGACATGACAAAATAGCTGGTGTCAAATGAAAAAACTGTATTATTTCCCATAAAAAGATAAAAAATTAGTTCATTTTTTTACACTGTATTAAAGGGTACATTTTAATATATATGTAAAGCTGTTTAAATTGAAAGTTTGGCGACCAAATAGATGAAATACGCCATAAGAGGTGAGAGGGACTCAAATTGTGCCATTTTCATGGAATGACTCAAAAGCTTATGCTGACTAAACAAATACAATTTTCTACTGACACACACAAAAAAAAATTCTGCTTTATTTATTTACCCACCTCGTATTTAACTGATCTAGTTTGTCTTATTTCCATTATCTACAGTATGTTATTATATGGAAACAAGGAAAGCTTTCCCCTCATGAAGAGGCAGGTTATTAACCCTTTAAAACCTACCATAGAACCAAGTCCGCCAGAGCTTATATTATATTTTTACATGCTGTAGTGCCATTTTTGGGAGCATTTCAAGTTGATATACATCAATACAACCATTATAGCCCAAATTTTAATAATATGTCTGCATTAAGTGCATAGTAATTACATAAATTGCAAAAAAGTGCAATAAACTACAAAAAATTTAAAATCGTTTTTGTTTTTTTAACATATATTTCTAGTTAGAGAAATTTAAGAGGCTTATCCCTCAAAACTGTAAATACAAAAAAGTTGCACAAAATAGTTTCCCACCACAGGAATTTTATTTTGAGTGTCTTCATAGTTTTATTTTTGAAATGCACCAATTTTATACACTGCAGGAAAAACGAAAATAAATATTCTAATGCAAATTTGCAAAAAAGCAGCATATGCATCAAAATAAACTATTTCCAGCAGTGCAATATGAGTCCTAAGCATCCCAGAAACGACACAGAAAGTCATAAAGTCAAACATAACTTTTAAAAACACCAGTATAGGCTCATAAGGCCCTGATAGTAAAAAACTACATTTCCGCGAAAATGACGTCACTTCCGGTTTCAGGCAGGACATGGCGGACATGCGATAGTTCATGCTGATGGACGTAGGAAGTGTTACAAACAGCTGATCAGATCGGCAAAGTGTGTTTCTGGAATATTATGTTTTTGTTGCTGCAAGTGTTTTTTTATGCAGTTTTTGCAAAGCTATATGTGGAAGGAAACTGTGACCTAGGACAAGCTAGTGGCATAAGATGTAAGTACAACTCCTCCGGTTTCATATGCAAAAAAATTATTGTGCTAGCTCACGTGGTTGCAGTGCTACCGGGATTTAAAAATAGTTAGCAAAACAGAGCGTGCCCGCTCTGACCGGCTTTAAAGGGTTAATGAATTACAATGAGACTACTGTGGGCACTGATGCTTTGGCTGGTTCGTTCTCCCATTAGAAGTACTCAATAGTGTCATGTTGACTCTTGGGGTGCTGCAGTCTGGTCAGCTGGAGCGTTCCTCCATAAGCCGGGAGTTTCTTGTAAACACGAAGGTGAACATATTCGCCTCCTCCCACATGGACCTGCAAGGAAATACAAGGAAACTTAAAGGAGATGCTTAATGTGCACATAGAAGTAATCCTGATCATTTTATCACAGCTGTGGTAAAGTAAGCCACAGCTGCGGGCCAAACAACATGCTAAGATGTGAAAAGGAGAATCCACGTCTTCATCTATATAGAGTGCACGATGTTTCTAGTGTTCACAAACTAAGATGACAGAGGGCATTACACAGCAGTAGTTTTGTTTGCTATCAATTTTGACAGCCCTATTAAAGATTAATATCAGTTTGTACACGCTCCAGATAGCTTTTCTTCAAATTCTTTCATTCTCACTCACTTTTGCAACTTTGTACTTTTGTGTTACTTGCAGCAATAACTCCCCCTCATTGTTAGTCCATTTAAAAAACTCGGTGCTTTTTCTCAACATTTTGCTGTGAAGTTTTAAAGAGCTGGAAAGTAAATAAACTATCTTACAATGTGGAAAAGGGGCATCCACTTCTTTGGCTACATAGTGCATGATGGCTAGTGTTCACAAACAGAACATTTTTTGAGCTCTGTTATGGCTGTGACAGTTTTAACCATAACAGTTTAAGTTTTGTATGAACCTCCATATAAATTACCACATAAACGCTTGAATTACAAACATTACCTTAATGAAGTAGTTGGTCCCAGCTACGAGCTGCGTTTTGTAGCTCTGTGCAGTGAAAACCTCGAAGTTTCTCCCGGTTTTCTGCTCTGCGAGAGGCTTCATCTGAAGAACAATAACAGCAACACCAACATGAAGCACAGGCCCCGTGTGTGCGAGTGTCAAATTTCACTTTTCTACTCACTGCATCACAGATCTTCTGAACTGCTTTATCAGCCTGCTTCTCCTCGGTCAACCCTCCGATCATTTTTACTCCGACAACATTTTGTTGGTAAAAAATGACCAGAAAGGTTATGAACACACGCCAATTCACAAGACTCCGCATTTTGGACCAGCGCACGGAAAGAGATGCGTTTGTTTGTAGGTTACAAAAAACCCCACATAAACACATTTTGGACAGTACCATCATCTTAGGGAGAAGGGGGTTGTGGGCGGTGCGGTATTTGCCAACATTATAAAAAAAAAGAGAAGCACACTTACATACGGAAATAATTACTTTTGTCCATTTTTTGTCTGTTTTTTACTGCATGTGTGGGTTAGTCTGAGCTGACGCTCGAGTCTGCCGGTGTTGTACCAAAGAATGATCGTCTGCCAAAAAGTGATTTCCTGTATTTACTAGAAACTGATTACTGTACTGCTATAAATTGTTGCTCTATGCAAAACATATGTCAAATGTATCCCTCACGCATCAGTGTAACTTTGTGCTGAACATTGCCCTCACGAATAATATGAAGTCATCTTGAGCCACAAACAACATTTCTGTAACAAGGTAGAATCCGCAATCAGTTTTTGGCACTGACTTATATATATCCTTTATTTATCCAGTTAAAAATAATCTTGCGTTGACATTAAAATTGTCTTTTTTAAGAGTAATCTGGCCAAGAGGACAGCAGAAACTGCAACAAATATAACAATAGTTCTGTAAACATAGTTTAAGTGGACACATACGGACCGGATTGGTTACCATGTAAATACAATAACACAGAGTTATACAGATACCTGAAAAACAGGCCATTTTTACATTTTATATATAACCCCTATGTAAACCAGCGCTGTGTCCCATTTCAGGGTCTGCACGCTTGAAGTACGCATTTTAAGTGCGGTTACGTCACCGACACGCGAGGACGGCTGTCCCAATTCGAAGTGTACTTGAAATGCATACTCCAAATGCGCCGTCGATTTTCCCAAATATCAAGCGTGGTCCGGTGCACGCTTCGTAGTCCCATATATCCCACAATTCATAGCGCGGCGGTGGGTGTGGATAATTTTGCCGCAAAATGCGGCAGAAGGGAGCGGCCGAAAAGTGAACTGTCAAAAGTAAGTACTGAATATGACGTCACTTATTCATGTGCGAATGTTTAATAATGAAGAACATTAAAACATTGCTGTTGGCCACATGTCGGCAAAGTTATGTGACACTAGTGATGTTTGTACTTTCAGCGTTAACTTGGTTTTAAAGCCTCTACTTCTAAATATACATATAGTCGACCTTAATCTTACAGAGAATCTGATGATTTTATGGATAATTAAAGTCAGTCATATATCCACAAACACAACAAGCTGAAAGTCAGTGATATAGATTATATATAAAATATATATATATATATATGTATATATCAATCATAATAATCTGACAATACTATAATATTGGCCATATTATATTTACATTACCATAGTGAGATGACTTTAGTCTCATGAACAACATTAACTAATTATTATTTACTAGCTAATCTTAAATGACTGTTCAGTACAGAAATGAAACCCAACATTCATATTTTACAGTCCTGTGGTCTCAGCCTCAGATACTCAACTAATCAAAGTGATGTCATGAAAAAAATTAATGACCAACAAAACAATTTTCTCCTTCATTTCTGTCACACAAAGCTGTATGTAACGTGTCTCGCGGTTAGTATCATGGTTGCTAGGCAACCTGAACAGCGCGACGAAGCATATACCGTCCCATTTCACAAGCCTCTCACTTCCGCACTTCTCGTACTTATAGTACGCACCGTACGTAGTACGCGTAGTGCGCGTACTTCAAGCGTGCAGACCCTGAAATGGGACACAGCCCAGGTCTCTCTTGAAAATGAGATTTTTAATCTCAATGTACGGTGGCCCTGAGAGGCCAAACGGACTGCAACTTCAGAAAACACTTGCAAAAAGAAAAATGCTGCAAAAAGAAAAACTCTTGCAAAAAGAAAAACGCTGCAAAAAGAAAAATGCTGCAAAAGCACACACAACACAACGGAAATAGGAAAAAAGACAACGGAAATGTTTCTGGGGAGACAATAACCGGACGGACCAGTTGCACGAACCAAAACATGTATGTATGGCTGTATCCCAATTCAGGGACTGTTTCCCAATTCAGTGTCTGCAGCCTTAAAGTACGCAGCCTTAACGGTCCTTAAGGGCCGCGTACTCAAAGATCGCTGCGGCCGGAAGTGCGGGCTTGTAGGCTTGTGAGATGGGACGGTCTAGCCTCCGTCGCGCTGCCCAGGTTGCCTAGCAACCACGATACTAACAGCTGGAAACGTTTCATACAGCTTTGTTTGACAGAAATGAAGGAGAACATATTTTGTACATTTGTTTCTACATGAGCTTTGTGTGATTTGATAAGTATCTGAGGCTGAGACCACAGGACTGTAAAACATGATTGTTGGGCTTCATTTCTGTACTGAACAGTCATTTAAGATTAGCTAGTAAATAACAATTAGCTAATGTTGTTCATGAGACTAAAGTCATCTCACTTTGGTAATGTAAATATAATATGGCCAATATTATATTAATCATTATTAGTTATTACAGCAGTGAACATGAATTCTGTCCCAAACACTGAGCTTCAGTAAAGATTCAAGTTGCATTTATTTATATTTCCTATCACCTTAAATCTTCACTTAAAGACACGTATCTGTGACAGTGTATATATAGATGTATTATATATAAGAGACAAATATTGTTCTTTTAATATGTTGGCATTACTAAATTTGGCTCAATGCTTATATATGTGCGGAAGAAGCAAATGTACGAGCTGTGATAACCGTTTCTGATAGAATGAAGAGTAGACTGATATATTAAATATTCCTTTATTGGGTGAGAAAATCAGACCATGTCATAACTGCTTTAAGTCATACAGAATAGATATCAGAGCCTTAAACAGGCTGACTTCTGCTAAATGGGTTAAACTGGGCACAAAGTCTACAAACACATAACATCATTATAGAATATGATGTAACACTATAGATCAACTTACCTCAGAATATATAAAGCATATAAACAATTACAGCAATATGATGCAACAAACACAGCAGTGCTACTAATCCAAAATACTCAAAGCTTCATAGAACTGAAACAAACATTTATTTTTAGCTCCATTCTGCTGCTGATACATACTTTAGGTTTCTGAACATTAAACTTTTTCCTGCCTTTCATGGTGTGTAACTTGAAGGCCCTGAGTACTTTCTCCCACACTGAAAACACTGGAATGATCAAATTATTTGAACATGGTGGATCATCAGGGGTGCAAAGCCTCACAGATGATGTGCAGCAGTGGGTCCCTCAGTCTGTCCTCACTCTGGACACTTGCAGTTGTCACACATGGAAATCAAATGTGTGATAAGCTGCAGGATTCAAACACAAGTGTAACTTATAAATACATGTTCATACTTTTATTACACAATCAGAGAGAAAGAAAAAGAGAGAGTGCAGGACAGACAGACAGGTGACAGTCTCAGGTGTATACACTGCTACAAAACAGCACAAGAGGAGGAGGATTTTGTTTGTGTTATTACGAGTGCTAAACAAGAAGAGTTCCCAGATGGTAAAGTGGACACATGTGTGACTGCTGTGATTAAAGCATCTTTCTTTCAGCTTAAGGAGTGAACCGTCAGCTCGTTCAAACACACGTTAAAGTCCGTTTGGCTCCACACCACCGAACAGAGGCAGCAATATAACATAGCTAACATTAACAGTGCAGTGAATCCTGCTTGTGCCGTGATATTCAGGACTGCAAACCAAGCAGCATCACTGACTTTCAGCTTGTTGTGTTTGTGGATATATGACTGGCTTTAATTATCCACAAAATCATCACATTCTCTGTAAGATTAAGGTCGACTATCGAACGGTGTATATTTTAAAGTAAAGGCTTTAACCCTTTAAGACCTACCATAGAACCAAGTCCGCCAGAGCTTATATTATATTTGTACATGCTGTAGAGCCATTTTTGGGAGCATTTCAAGTTGCTATACATCAATACAACCATTAGAGCCTTGATTTTAATAATATGTAGGAATTAAGTGCATAGTGATTACATAAATTGCAAAAAAGTGCAATAAACTACAAAAAAATTGAAAATCGTTTTTGTTTTTTTAACATATATTTCTAGTTAGAGAAATTTAAGAGGCTTATCCCTCAAAACTGTAAATACAAAATAGTTGCACAAAATAGTTTCCCACCACAGGAAATTTATTTTGAGTGCCTTCATAGTTTTATTTTTGAAATACACCAATTTTTATACACTGCAGGAAAAACGAAAATAAATATTATAGTGCAAATTTGCAAAAAAGCAGCATATGCATCAAAATAAACTATTTCCAGCAGTGCAATATGAGTCGTAAGCATCCCAGAAATGATACAGAAAGTCATAAAGTCAAACATAACTTTTAAAAACACCAGTATAGGCTCATTGAGGCCCGGACCGTAAAAAACTACATTTCCGCGAAATGACGTCACTTCCGGTGTCGGGCAGGTCATGGCGGACATGCGATAGTTCGCGCTGCCATCTAATCCAATGTAGGAAGTGTTACAAACAGCTGATCGGATCGGCAAAGCCTGTTTCTGGAATATTATGTTTTTGTTGCTGCAAGCGCTTTTTATGCAGTTTTTGCAAAGCTATATGTGGAAGGAAACTGTGACTTAGGACAAGCTGATGGCATAAGATGTAAGTACAACTCCTCAGGTTTCATATGCAAAAAAAATTATTGCGCTAGCTCACGTGGTTGCAGAGCTACCGGGATTTAAAAATAGTTACGCAAAACAGAGCGTGCCCGCTCCTACCGGTTTTAAAGGGTTAAAACAAAGTAAACGCTGAAAGTACAAACATCGCTAATGTCACATAACTTTGGCCAACAGTAATGTTTTAATGTTCTTCATTATTAAACATTTGCACATAAATAAGTGACATAATATTCAGAACTTGCTTTTGAAAGTTTACTCTTTGGCCGCTTCCACTTCTTTGAAGTGTCACCCAGTCCAAGTACACTTGTTAGCATGTTTTGGTTCGTGTAACTGGTCCGTCTGGTTATTGTCTCCCCAGAAACATTTCCGTTGTCTTTTTTCCTATTTCCGTTGTGTTGTGTGTGCTTTTGCAGCATTTTTCTTTTTGCAGCGTTTTTCTTTTTGCAGCATTTTTCTTTTTGCAGCATTTTCCTTTTTGCAAGTGTTTTTCTTTTTGCAGCATTTTTCTTTTTGCAGCATTTTTCTTTTTGCAAGTGTTTTTCTTTTTGCAGCATTTTTCTTTTTGCAAGTGTTTTTCTTTTTGCAGCATTTTTCTTTTTGCAAGTGTTTTTCTTTTTGCAGCATTTTTCTTTTTGCAGCATTTTTCTTTTTGCAAGTGTTTTCTGAAGTTGCAGTCCGTTTGGCCTCTCAGTGCCACCGTAAATTGTCCTTATTATTCCTTTTAAAATGTTCAATGTACAACATGTTTCAGTTTTTACATTTAAAAATGATTCACTGCTTATAACACAAAAAAATTATTATTTTATTATTATTTATCATTTTGCTATAGCAACAGTAGTTTGGGGGCAATTATCAGCTGAAACAGGCCATGAGATCAAATTAGAAAGGTTTGATGGCCTCATCGCTGCTGTGGTTTTCATTTACGTCAGTTAGCTTGATCACTCCCACATCAGGTGGAACATTTTGACTGACATCCATCACAATGCACTTGGATCCTCCCACATCAACCTGCACGCAAAAGAGACAAAAAACATGTTGTATGTTTGACACTAAATATCTTCATTAACACTTTTAATAGCAAATCTGAAGTGTTTTTTCTTGTCTTCCGATTCCAGTGAATTTTTTATAATGAATATGACAGAAGTACTTACCTCGATTCGATAGGATTCCGTTCCATTCTCATGCCCAACAAAGTAATTAAGAGCAAGGAATTCACTGAATATCTTCATGGTCTTTGCCTCCACTAAGAACTTAATCTGTGTTTGAACAAATTAGAATATGATGTAAATCCAGAGTGACGTACAAATCAGAGCTTTTGGTTGTGAAGATTATGAAGAATGAAGATAGAATAAAGCTCACCTGATCACAGATCCTCTAAATTCTTGGAGTAGCAGGAATTGCAGCCATTCTGAAAGAAATGGAGACATAAGATATCTGCGTTTATGAATCCAGTTGGTTATCACACATATTTATACCGAAATTTAGCAGGTGTCTCCCATACATAAAGGGTGGAGCTATGAATCCAAGCACTGCCCTCACATTATTATGTTACTAATAGTTGGTGACTTACTCCCCAGCTCCAGCTTACACTTTTGCATGTCACCTAAATTATAATTGTGAAATACAAATAATGGCAGGCAAAAAAATTCAAATTCACAGACAGAGCAAGATTTACTAAGCTCGGTAAATTAGTCGTGATAACAAGAATGTGCCACTGAGAGTGGAAAAATTCTTTGTGATCTACTAGCAATGCAAAGATGCAGCCAGTTCATTTGAATAATTAGCAACATAAACCAAGAGCAGGCAGACAAACTTGTCGAAAACAAGAATCCAGGAAAGTGACTTCTTCAGACTTCAGACTGAAGAAGTCACTTGGATGAGTGACGAAACGTTTCTCCCACAAAACGCTACGTCCACATGAACAGATTCAACTTTTGCAGACTCTTCCTGCATGGGTTGATTACCAAATAATTTTATGTGAAGGTTGTTCATACCATCTAGATATTGTAATAATCAAAGTTGTGATATGTCAGAGAACTTAAAAGAAGACACATTCACAAAAGGTAAAATCAGAAACTTTATTTCACGACCAAGATGGAAACGTCAAACAAAAATAAGAGGGGAAGATTTATAATTCCTGGAAGACAACAAACACCATACTGGTTATATAATGTAAAATACACATGACACCTTCCATTTGCAGTGCATAGAGCAAAGAGATCCATCCACTGCAGATCAAACACATTCAAACTAATGACACTGCACACAATGGAAACCCATCGATCGAATTGCCGTTTAATGCTGTTTGTCACCTTCATGCTAAATTTCTGATTGCGAGAGACTGAATAATAGCAGTGACACAAGTCAGCACCGCCCTCCATCCTTTTTTCTCAGCCTGCAGAAGTGCCTTCTGTTGATTGTCATTTGTTTCACCTTTTTTAATCCTCACTACCAGTTCTTTCCATGCTCTCATGGAGTTATGGTGTTCAGGACTATTGTCATGTGAGGTGAGAAGAGAACTGGCATGCTTCCAGTCTGTCAGTCTGTTAAATTAATGTTAACTTAAAATATTTCTTAAAATACCAGTGGCTGCAACTTCTTTGACATTTCTATGAGCATACATTTGCATTAGTGTACACAAGTTATTTGGAATACACAGGATTCATAGTGGCAGCAAAGCATTTGCAAAATAATATGCAACACACACTGAAATGGCTGCTATTGGATCTTCATCCTCAGGATCAGACATTTGTAGAAACACATATGTGGCTGAGGAGGTGGACGGCTCCTAATCTTGGGCAGTGCCAGTGGTAGAGGCTGCTCCAAAATATTTTGTGCCCCTGAATAGAAACCCAATATAAAACTCAGAAACATGCATGCATCATTTTCATAATTAAAACAAAGATATAATTTTGCCCAATTTATCAAATATTCAGAATTATATGTATAACAAGCATTTTATTGACTATGCTATCACAGCATCAGTGTTTGGACGTAATGCATTACTCTGTAATTACAGTAAGATAACTTTCCTAAATAATGTAGCCTAATAGTCTAAGGGATTTTATTTTTTGCTCAGTCAGCTAGATTTGCCATACATTGAGAATGGGAGTCAAATCAACAATACACTTTCTCCAATTAATGGCCAATTAATATTAGAATAGAATAGAATAATCCTTTATTTGTCCCACAAGGGGAAATTTGGTTTATTATATTATGCTGAAGATTAAAAATATCAGTGACTACTGTTTTCCATATCACAACTAATGAATGTTATCTTGTTTGAGGATACATATCATGCACAATACCTGCCATTATTCAATGACACATCTGATTACCTTTATCTTTTGCTCGTTTCTCCTCCTATTCTTTTCTCTTTTTTCTAAATTGAGCACCTGATGACTTGGATCTTTTCTTGTCCATTTTCCATCTGTGTTAATTTTACACTCCAGTATCAACACCCAGTAAACTTAAAAATACAGAGCAAATCTGCTGTAACTGACTGAACCTACAGGGCTAAACGCATCAAGTAACCACTAAGGAAATGTAATCACTCTTTTTATTCTTTTTTTAAAAATTGGACAAACAGATCCTGTTAAGAAGGGACAGGCTTTAAATATGTGACAGAACTGAGTCTGCTGTCTTATTAGAGCAAATATAATAATAAAAGAACTTTTTTTCTGTCCCCAGTTAAAGTTGATGCAGTCAGAGCTTAACGTTGAAGAAGTTGTAAATGACAGAAGTCTGAAGGTACAGTTTGCTCGCTGTTCTCATCACTGACTCGTTCTACAGTCACACATAATGAGCCTGTCACGCTGGACGGAGGCCAGCAACTTGAACAGAACCCAAGCGCAGACACACAGCGGAGGCAAGAGGGCGTTTGAACACAATTTATTGGTGAATATATAATATGGTTGAAAACACAATAACGTGGCAAACTGCGGTGTGGAAACGTAGCCGTGGAACTATTAGCGTGGCATGAACGTGAGGACAACTGGATATAGACAGGTAAGTATTGGTCACACTGGGGAGAGAGGAGAGCGGCGTTAGAGCTGGGTTGAAGTGGATTAACAGAGAGGGTAAGTATGAGAGTCTTTTCAGCTTACTTGCAGGCTGACCTGGGGTTCGGTGGATCCAAAGTGGTGAGTGAGCAGGAGGGCAGGCAGGTGAGGTATGGAGATATTTCTTAGTGAGGTGGAAAGGAGCTGAGATCCAAGTGGTGAGCAGCAGTCGACACTGGAGAATAGGTCCTGAAGCACAAGAAACAGCTTGAGTCAAACAACTTGAGATTAGCAGCATGAACGTGGGAGCCGGTTACCAACATCAGGTAGTTGACGAACTGGCAGGGAGGAGATGACAGCGCAGAGCTTAAATCCTTCTTTGGTCTGATTGCCCCAATTAGCTCCAGATGCGTGAAGCTGAGGAAGTCCTGCCCACGTGCGGAGCCAAGGGTGCTCTGGCACTGATGGAAAATCCCAGCTGCTCACCCAGACCATGACAGAGCCGTCGTTATCATGTGTTACTTACTGACGTTTCCTCGGTTCAGGTTTTCAACGAAAGGTGCAGAATCCACTACACGCCTCCGAAGGTGAAATGAAGTCCTGCTTCATGAAAGGAGCTCTTTCACTCGAGGTTTAAATCCAGGCTGGAGCTGAAACTGTGAACTGCTGCTGAGTCCTCGCTGCAGGCTGTTCACCACCCAGACATCTCTGACCTCTTCCCCGACACACAAATATATTCCAGTGTCATTACTGTATTAATTTACCATCATTGTAAAACAGTCGCCCGTGTGCTTCTTCCAAGACAAAATTATTGTACAAAAAGAGTTTTTTAAAAATGGAGTCAAATGGTTGTCTGAGTTTGAAATCATTTGTTGACCTTAGACGTCCTTTTTACATGTATTGAATTCAAATGTTTACTATGCACTGTCTTCATCAGGAATCGGTTCAACAACTGCTGGGTTGATGGATTACTGTGACATTTTGGACGAGTCTTCATCAGTCCATCCCTCAGGATGAGATCTACAAGCTTTGATCATTCTTTAACTTTTCATACAGTGTCAAAAATCTGTCTGTCCAAAAATTTGATTTGGTACCAAATCACCAGCAAAGAGAACGACACTTCCATCAGCCTCAAGTGTACCTTATAAGAAATCGCCAATCCTCCAAACTAAGTCGTCGTTGTTAAACGTGATCTGTTGTACTTGCTTAACAACAGGAGCTGTATTCACTACGTACGTTGGTATTTTACTTTTGAGTGCTTCTGCCTTGATCTGATAATTTTCTCTGATTATCAGAGATGTAAAGATCTCTCAACAAGAAAAGGACTAAAACTTCTATTTCACGGAGGACGTGTGACTGATCCTGGTGTCATGGATGACACGTTCTATCACTGTTTCCCGACTGAATAAACAGAAGCACTGCAGTGGTCTGTCGCAGCCTCCTGTCAGCAGAGTGATCACGCAAGCTCCAGCAGTCCAGTACTTGCAGTTTGTTTCATTTCCACTGGAGGGCCCCACCTGATCACAAACGGGTATTAATGGTATTAATTGTTGTTGGTTTAATAAAAGCTGAGTCTTCCTCCTCTTAAAACACTTGAGTAGATTTTCTTTCTAAAATTTCCACCATTAGAAATAAAGCAAGCAAATATATTTACTCCTGTGAGCTGTGTTTTCAAACATTTTTAGGCTGATGCAGATATTTCTTGAAACCCTTCTTACTTTTATGAACATAAATTCTCAACTTTTTTTGACCAAACCACACAGATGATGAACACAGCCAGTTAAAAATAAAAACATTGTGCTGTATCTTAAAAGACTTGCAGAGAAGTCATGAACATTTACTGAAGGTACTGGGATTGTCATTCCACGAACAAGAATAACAGAATATGTGCAAAACAGTACAGATGACAGCAGACTTCAGGAGGAGCCCATCTCCATTATCCCTGCTCACCTTACTCAGCAGCCTCCAATCATCCAATATAGACACTAACATCAAAGCAGTCCAACAGAGCGCTACAGGGCACTGTAATCCTCATGTATATACTCTCTATATAGTAACTACTTATTTTTTGCATACTTTTTTTCAACATCTTTGCACTCTGCAACATTGCACCATAAATAAAAATATGCTACATGTACTCTTTTTGTCTGTGTCATGTTGCTACTGTCAGTATTGTCTACATACATCTCTACATACAGTTCGATTTGTCGGTTCAGCTTTTTTCAGTGAGATCCAGCACAGTCACCTGCTGCTGTGATTATTTTGTCTCATTATAATTTTTCTCCGTGTCATGTTTATGCTTCTGTAATGAGAGGCATGGGTGTCTTCTCTTTTTCAGATTATTCATGACCTAATATGAAAATATAAACTTTGAAGAATCAATGTTTTTGATGTAAAATCCACCAAGAGTTTTTCTGCACTTTTAAGGTTTAATTAAATATCAACTTTTTTTTCCACCAATGACATTTACTTCATGTCAATAAAACAATGAATTCACATTGTCTATGAGAAATACGACTTCATGACTCAAGGAATCAACAACTGAATGAGGTCCAGATGAAGGTAACTGGGTCCACCAACATGAACCTGGAGTCAAGAGAGATGAAATGCTTGTAGTGTGTTGAAGACTGAGGATGTTCAGGAGTTTGAAGAGCTGCCTACACCAATGAGTAGACTTCCCAGAATGGAAACAGCACTCTTTGTGCGGTTTGAGAAAACAGTCAAGTTGTTAAGAACTATGACTGAGAAGAATCCGCCTGTGTACAGCAGCAGGCTGCCTTCCTAGAATTTGGATATCCCCCGTGCGCTCGTCTCTGCATTATGTGCAGCTCTCTTGGAAAATTAAAACCACAGCAGCTTTTTATAGTATTTTTCATTCACTATCAGCTTAAGATTATTCAAATCATGCAACACAGTCACCAATCCCAGCAAATTCACCCCTAAGTCAGATTGTACAATACAGAAAACAAAAGAGCTACATCTCAGACTCTACAGGCTTCAGTTAGCATGTTAAATGTGAAAGTTCAGTTAGAAAAAGACCGAACAAAAACGGCCTGAGTTGAGCAATTAACCAATGTGACAAACATTGCTCTAAATAATACTCCCCTAATCCAAGTACTCACCCAAACCTGGACGTGGATTTAGAGGCCCGGGGGCCATCTCACACATTTATTCAGAATAAAACAAGTTTAAATTAAAATTAAACAAATCAAAATCTTGAGGACGTATGTATTTTACGTGTTGGTGCAATGTTTAGGATGAGCTGGAGATATAACACTCATGCACCCTGAAAATTATGAAGGTCTAAATATGTGTCAAAGGGACTCACTGAACATCAGTGGATTTCTATGGGGCAAACATGCTTAAAGCAGCCACTGTGACCATTGCTGCAGAGCAGAATGAATGATACTGATGGGGACTGTGAGGGTTTGTAGTTAAATTCCTGCTCTTACAGGATCAGTGAGTGTCTGTTTAAAGATTATTAACATACTTTTACATCACTATGGAACACCAGCATTTCTGCAGAGGACAGAACCACCTGCTTTAAACTACCATGATGCTCTGTGTTGTGTTGTCATGGCAATGTGAAGTCAAATAAATGCAAATGTAGAAAAATGCACATTTAAAAGAGGACAAGAAGACAGGCAACTGGAAGAGCTTTTGAAGCAGGAAAACTTTTTATGGATTTCTCTTAATTTAACTGGATATTTTGCAAATACAAATCAAGGAGGAAACAAGGAGGCAGGTTGGATTATATTTGAGGACAGGACGCATGAAGGAGAAGCATGAGGAGAGAGAAAACAGCAGAGCGATGGTGCAGAGCTAATCGTGGATCAAGTCAAAGAAGCAAGCATCAAAACTGTGAGTAAACATAACACACAAAGAGTTAAAAATTACTGTGCTGATTAAGGAAACATTACATTTGGTTAGTTTGGGGTCTCGAGCTTCAGGTTTGTGGGTTCAGTTGGTCACAAAATTGAGGAAAGACAAAAAATGTTTCTTTTGAAAGGTTGTTGGAGGATTCTTACTGTAAGAAATATCTGGGTGTGCATCTGCTTTGATTTAAAAAACAACAAAAGTTGAATTTTATTTATTCACATTGGAAAGGGAAAATTGGAGGATCAGAACAATAACGTGGCCAAATTTACTGTTTCCTTAATCAAAACAATAATTTTGATCTGAAGTAGAAATTTTGAAATGGGTTATTTTCTTTCTTCTCTACTGATCACTGTGTCACATGTTGAGTTACTTGTCAGTTTACATTAATGTTAATGGTAATTTTAAAAAATGCAGTTTGTTCGTAATTTTGTAGAAAAAGGCTCTGCACCTGTGAAAAACAAATCCACACCCCCAAAATCACTGTAGATCAGAGTAGCTAAGCCCTGGTTAACTGCAATTAACAGGAGATGAAAAATATTGGAATGATTGAAAGAAAAAAAGATTGCTTTAGGGTTTGAAGATTTGACTTTCTTATTGAAAGAGACGAAAACAAATCTATGTGTCACAATGAGAAATAAACTGAAAGCTTAAAAGATCTGTTGTTATACAAATGTGCAAACTTGTTTTAATGACATTAGAAAGAAAAATCAGATGTTTAAAAAGGTAATAAATAAAATTGATTTTTATATTACTTGAAAAAATGATGTTGGTTAGCGCGGTTGTATTTTGAAAAATGCTGGGTCACCAGTAGGCTGAGATTTAATGTGATAAACTGAGGATAGGTAATATAATCTACACACTCGCTATTATTGTTGTATCCATACACCAGTTAATATTTTATCAAACATAAATCATAATTGGTGATCAATGCAAGTTTTAAGCAATAATATTTATTTGCATTCACAACTAATTTACAAAATATGAAAAGAATCTTGTTTTTTTAAAGAAAAAAGACGTTTCTAACTGACTTCAAACTTTTGAGCTGTAGAGGAGATTGATGAGCACGCAATAAAGTGAACTTGTTAGGGAGAGTTTGCAATCAACTCAATTTTTGATGATACACAGCTAAAAAATGAACGTTTTTAAGACACTGATGTGTGAACTGATCACATGGTTATAAACCACTTATGAGATGTCTTGATGCAGAGAAAGTGGAGTTTGTCATCCTTGAATGATGGGATTCAAGGATTGAATGATGCTCTGCCTCTGTGCTCAAGTTCAGACATAGGCTTTAAGCAACCATGAGCCACTGATACGCGTGATAGATTAATCAGCATGTATCAAGTGGGCTTGTTAAACAGCTCTGATAGGAGAAAGTCAATGAGCACGCAATAAAGTGGACTTGTTAGGGCCAGTTTACCATCAGCCTTGCTAAAGTTGAACTTCATTTGTATTTAAAGACACACTTTAAAGAAAATTCTTATTTGAAACTGGTGATAAAATCCAGGTCAGATACAGTTACATACAAACATACACTACACACTGCTGCTCAAAGGTCCGAGGTCAGTTAGAAAAGTCCCTGATTTTAATAAAAAATTGGCTTTAATGTAATATCACATGAAGGTTATCAGTAATGTTTTCACAGCTTTAATCAAATCATTCATCATCCATAAGTTGTGATGGAAAAATGTCTGCAAGCGTGCAGGAGCCCATTTTTAGAGACAATCACTCCTGTGTTATAATGTTCATTGAAGTTTATCAGGTGAGATGACCAATAGATGATAAGAAATATACTCTTACTAATTATTAGAGTTGAAAAGTACTTTGCTAAGCAAAATTAAATGAGGTTAGGCTGCAACTTGAAACATTTACATAAAAGGTTCAGTTGGTGATGCATGAAAGAAAAATAATTTTCTTCTACAAATCTATTGGAAAATTCTGATTGTAAGAAATGAAAAATATTCAAAGAGTGAAACTGTTGGAAAAGTGAAGGTTTTGTGCAGCTGGGTGTTGCAGCCCCTTTAGAGGAAAATGTAAACTTGGTTTAACGAGGTTAAAAACAGAAACTGGGATGATCCAGACACATTTATTGTTTCTTTAATCCCCACAATAGTTTGAGTTTGTGCTAAAATGTCTTAAAAAGCTGTTTTGAGTGATAAGTTAGGCTTTTAATGTGTTAAACTTGCATTAGATAAGACAATGTACCACTGAACACAGGAGGGATTATTGCTGAAAATGGGTCTCTGAACACCTCTGTAGATATTCTATTAAAAATCATTCATGATTTGTGATCAGTGTTAATATTAAGCATTTATATGATTATTTACACTTTTGATTAATTGCTGTGATTCAATCTGAAACCAAATTTGAGTCTATTCAGAAAACAAGACATTTCTAATTCACCTCAGACCTTTGAGCTGTGGTCTACATTGTAATGATAGTGTATGGTTATTGATTAGAGCAGATGATATGAGACCATCAGGAGAGACTGTTAAAAGTTATGAGCTGTCTTGATGCAGAGAAAGTGGAGTTTGTCATCCTTGAATGATGGGATTCAAGGACTGAATGATGCTCTGCCTCTGTGCTCAAGTTCAGACATAGGCTTTAAGCAACCATGAGCCACTGATACGCGTGATAGATTAATCAGCATGTATCAAGTGGGCTTGTTAAACAGCTCTGATAGGAGAAAGTCAATGAGCACGCAATAAAGTGGACTTGTTAGGGCCAGTTTACCATCAGCCTTGCTAAAGTTGAACTTCATTTGTATTTAAAGAGACACTTTAAAGAAAATTCTTATTTGAAACTGGTGATAAAATCCAGGTCAGATACAGTTACATACAAACATACACACTGCTGCTCAAAGGTCAGAGGTCAGTTAGAAAAGTCCCTGATTTTAATAAAAAATTGTCTTTAATGTAATATCACATGAAGGTTATCAGTAATGTTTTCACAGCTTTAATCAAATCATTCATCATCCATAAGTTGTGATGGAAAAATGTCTGCAAGCGTGCAGGAGCCCATTTTTAGAGACAATCACTCCTGTGTTATAATGTTCATTGAAGTTTATCAGGTGAGATGACCAATAGATGATAAGAAATATACTCTTACTAATTATTAGAGTTGAAAAGTACTTTGCTAAGCAAAATTCAATGAGGTTAGGCTGCAACTTGAAACGTTTACATAAAAGGTTCAGTTGGTGATGCATGAAAGAAAAATAATTTTCTTCTACAAATCTACTGGAAAATTCTGATTGTAAGAAATGAAAAATATTCAAAGAGTGAAACTGTTGGAAAAGTGAAGGTTTTGTGCAGCTGGGTGTTGCAGCCTCTTTAGAGGAAAATGTAAACTTGGTTTAACGAGGTTAAAAACAGAAACTGGGATGATCCAGACACATGTATTGTTTCTTTAATCCCCACAATAGTTTGAGTTTGTGCTAAAATGTCTTAAAAAGCTGTTTTGAGTGATAAGTTAGGCTTTTAATGTGTTAAACTTGCATTAGATAAGACAATATACCACTGAACACAGGAGGGATTATTGCTGAAAATGGGTCTCTGAACACCTCTGTAGATATTCTATTAAAAATCATTCATGATTTGTAATCAGTGTTAATATTAAGCATTTATATGATTATTTTGATCAATTGCTGTGATTCAATCTGAAACCAAATTTGAGTCTATTCAGAAAACAAGACATTTCTAATTCACCTCAGACCTTTGAGCTGTGGTCTACATTGTAATTATAGTGTATGGTTATTAATTAGAGCAGATGATATGAGACCATCAGGAGAGACTGTTAAAAAGTTATGAGCTTTCTTGATGCAGAGAAAGTGGAGTTTGTCATCCTTGAATGATGGGATTCAAGGATTGAATGATGCTCTGCCTCTGTGCTCAAGTTCAGACATAGGCTTTAAGCAACCATGAGCCACTGATACGCGTGATAGATTAATCAGCATGTATCAAGTGGGCTTGTTAAACAGCTCTGATAGGAGAAAGTCAATGAGCACGCAATAAAGTGGACTTGTTAGGGCCAGTTTATCATCAGCCTTGCTAAAGTTGAACTTCATTTGTATTTAAAGACACACTTTAAAGAAAATTCTTATTTGAAACTGGTGATAAAATCCAGGTCAGATACAGTTACATACAAACATACACACTGCTGCTCAAAGGTCAGAGGTCAGTTAGAAAAGTCCCTGATTTCAATAAAAAATTGGCTTTAATGTAATATCACATGAAGGTTATCAGTAATGTTTTCACAGCTTTAATCAAATCATTCATCATCCATAAGTTGTGATGGAAAAATGTCTGCAAGCGTGCAGGAGCCCATTTTTAGAGACAATCACTCCTGTGTTATAATGTTCATTGAAGTTTATCAGGTGAGATGACCAATAGATGATAAGAAATATACTCTTACTAATTATTAGAGTTGAAAAGTACTTTGCTAAGCAAAATTAAATGAGGTTAGGCTGCAACTTGAAACGTTTACATAAAAGGTTCAGTTGGTGATGCATGAAAGAAAAATAATTTTCTTCTACAAATCTATTGGAAAATTCTGATTGTAATAAATGAAAAATATTCAAAGAGTGAAACTGTTGGAAAAGTGAAGGTTTTGTGCAGCTGGGTGTTGCAGCCCCTTTAGAGGAAAATGTAAACTTGGTTTAACGAGGTTAAAAACAGAAACTGGGATGATCCAGACACATTTATTGTTTCTTTAATCCCCACAATAGTTTGAGTTTGTGCTAAAATGTCTTAAAAATCTGTTTTGAGTGATAAGTTAGACTTTTAATGTGTTAAACTTGCATTAGATAAGACAATGTACCACTGAACACAGGAGGGATTATTGCTGAAAATGGGTGTCTGAACACCTCTGTAGATATTCTATTAAAAATCATTCATGATTTGTGATCAGTGTTAATATTAAGCATTTATATGATTATTTACGCTTTTGATTAATTGCTGTGATTCAATCTGAAACCAAATTTGAGTCTATTCAGAAAACAAGACATTTCTAATTCACCTCAGACCTTTGAGCTGTGGTCTACATTGTAATTATTGATTAGAGCAGATGATATGAGGCCATCAGGAGAGACTGTTAAAAAGTTATGAGCTGTCTTGATGCAGAGAAAGTGGAGTTTGTCATCCTTGAATGATGGGATTCAAGGATTGAATGATGCTCTGCCTCTGTGCTCAAGTTCAGACATAGGCTTTAAGCAACCATGAGCCACTGATACGCGTGATAGATTAATCAGCATGTATCAAGTGGGCTTGTTAAACAGCTCTGATAGGAGAAAGTCAATGAGCACGCAATAAAGTGGACTTGTTAGGGCCAGTTTACCATCAGCCTTGCTAAAGTTGAACTTCATTTGTATGCAAAGACAGACTTTAAAGAAAATTTGTATTTGAAACTGGTGATAAAATCCAGGTCAGATACAGTTACATACAAACATACACTACACACTGCTGCTCAAAGGTCCGAGGTCAGTTAGAAAAGTCCCTGATTTTAATAAAAAATTGGCTTTAATGTAATATCACATGAAGGTTATCAGTAATGTTTTCACAGCTTTAATCAAATCATTCATCATCCATAAGTTGTGATGGAAAAATGTCTGCAAGCGTGCAGGAGCCCATTTTTAGAGACAATCACTCCTGTGTTATAATGTTCATTGAAGTTTATCAGGTGAGATGACCAATAGATGATAAGAAATATACTCTTACTAATTATTAGAGTTGAAAAGTACTTTGCTAAGCAAAATTAAATGAGGTTAGGCTGCAACTTGAAACATTTACATAAAAGGTTCAGTTGATGATGCATGAAAGAAAAATAATTTTCTTCTACAAATTTATTGGAAAATTCTGATTGTAAGAAATGAAAAATATTCAAAGAGTGAAACTGTTGGAAAAGTGAAGGTTTTGTGCAGCTGGGTGTTGCAGCCCCTTTAGAGGAAAATGTAAACTTGGTTTAACGAGGTTAAAAACAGAAACTGGGATGATCCAGACACATTTATTGTTTCTTTAATCCCCACAATAGTTTGAGTTTGTGCTAAAATGTCTTAAAAAGCTGTTTTGAGTGATAAGTTAGGCTTTTAATGTGTTAAACTTGCATTAGATAAGACAATGTACCACTGAACACAGGAGGGATTATTGCTGAAAATGGGTCTCTGAACACCTCTGTAGATATTCTATTAAAAATCATTCATGATTTGTGATCAGTGTTAATATTAAGCATTTATATGATTATTTAAGCTTTTGATTAATTGCTGTGATTCAATCTGAAACCAAATTTGAGTCTATTCAGAAAACAAGACATTTCTAATTCACCTCAGACCTTTGAGCTGTGGTCTACATTGTAATGATAGTGTATGGTTATTGATTAGAGCAGATGATATGAGACCATCAGGAGAGACTGTTAAAAGTTATGAGCTGTCTTGATGCAGAGAAAGTGGAGTTTGTCATCCTTGAATGATGGGATTCAAGGACTGAATGATGCTCTGCCTCTGTGCTCAAGTTCAGACATAGGCTTTAAGCAACCATGAGCCACTGATACGCGTGATAGATTAATCAGCATGTATCAAGTGGGCTTCTTAAACAGCTCTGATAGGAGAAAGTCAATGAGCACGCAATAAAGTGGACTTGTTAGGGCCAGTTTACCATCAGCCTTGCTAAAGTTGAACTTCATTTGTATTTAAAGACACACTTTAAAGAAAATTCTTATTTGAAACTGGTGATAAAATCCAGGTCAGATACAGTTACATACAAACATACACACTGCTGCTCAAAGGTCAGAGGTCAGTTAGAAAAGTCCCTGATTTCAATAAAAAATTGGCTTTAATGTAATATCACATGAAGGTTATCAGTAATGTTTTCACAGCTTTAATCAAATCATTCATCATCCATAAGTTGTGATGGAAAAATGTCTGCAAGCGTGCAGGAGCCCATTTTTAGAGACAATCACTCCTGTGTTATAATGTTCATTGAAGTTTATCAGGTGAGATGACCAATAGATGATAAGAAATATACTCTTACTAATTATTAGAGTTGAAAAGTACTTTGCTAAGCAAAATTCAATGAGGTTAGGCTGCAACTTGAAACGTTTACATAAAAGGTTCAGTTGGTGATGCATGAAAGAAAAATAATTTTCTTCTACAAATCTACTGGAAAATTCTGATTGTAAGAAATGAAAAATATTCAAAGAGTGAAACTGTTGGAAAAGTGAAGGTTTTGTGCAGCTGGGTGTTGCAGCCTCTTTAGAGGAAAATGTAAACTTGGTTTAACGAGGTTAAAAACAGAAACTGGGATGATCCAGACACATGTATTGTTTCTTTAATCCCCACAATAGTTTGAGTTTGTGCTAAAATGTCTTAAAAAGCTGTTTTGAGTGATAAGTTAGGCTTTTAATGTGTTAAACTTGCATTAGATAAGACAATATACCACTGAACACAGGAGGGATTATTGCTGAAAATGGGTCTCTGAACACCTCTGTAGATATTCTATTAAAAATCATTCATGATTTGTAATCAGTGTTAATATTAAGCATTTATATGATTATTTTGATCAATTTCTGTGATTCAATCTGAAACCAAATTTGAGTCTATTCAGAAAACAAGACATTTCTAATTCACCTCAGACCTTTGAGCTGTGGTCTACATTGTAATTATTGATTAGAGCAGATGATATGAGACCATCAGGAGAGACTGTTAAAAAGTTATGAGCTGTCTTGATGCAGAGAAAGTGGAGTTTGTCATCCTTGAATGATGGGATTCAAGGATTGAATGATGCTCTGCCTCTGTGCTCAAGTTCAGACATAGGCTTTAAGCAACCATGAGCCACTGATACGCGTGATAGATTAATCAGCATGTATCAAGTGGGCTTGTTAAACAGCTCTGATAGGAGAAAGTCAATGAGCACGCAATAAAGTGGACTTGTTAGGGCCAGTTTACCATCAGCCTTGCTAAAGTTGAACTTCATTTGTATTTAAAGACACACTTTAAAGAAAATTCTTATTTGAAACTGGTGATAAAATCCAGGTCAGATACAGTTACATACAAACATACACACTGCTGCTCAAAGGTCAGAGGTCAGTTAGAAAAGTCCCTGATTTCAATAAAAAATTGGCTTCAATGTAATATCACATGAAGGTTATCAGTAATGTTTTCACAGCTTTAATCAAATCATTCATCATCCATAAGTTGTGATGGAAAAATGTCTGCAAGCGTGCAGGAGCCCATTTTTAGAGACAATCACTCCTGTGTTATAATGTTCATTGAAGTTTATCAGGTGAGATGACCAATAGATGATAAGAAATATACTCTTACTAATTATTAGAGTTGAAAAGTACTTTGCTAAGCAAAATTAAATGAGGTTAGGCTGCAACTTGAAACGTTTACATAAAAGGTTCAGTTGGTGATGCATGAAAGAAAAATAATTTTCTTCTACAAATCTATTGGAAAATTCTGATTGTAATAAATGAAAAATATTCAAAGAGTGAAACTGTTGGAAAAGTGAAGGTTTTGTGCAGCTGGGTGTTGCAGCCCCTTTAGAGGAAAATGTAAACTTGGTTTAACGAGGTTAAAAACAGAAACTGGGATGATCCAGACACATTTATTGTTTCTTTAATCCCCACAATAGTTTGAGTTTGTGCTAAAATGTCTTAAAAAGCTGTTTTGAGTGATAAGTTAGGCTTTTAATGTGTTAAACTTGCATTAGATAAGACAATGTACCACTGAACACAGGAGGGATTATTGCTGAAAATGGGTCTCTGAACACCTCTGTAGATATTCTATTAAAAATCATTCATGATTTGTGATCAGTGTTAATATTAAGCATTTATATGATTATTTAAGCTTTTGATTAATTGCTGTGATTCAATCTGAAACCAAATTTGAGTCTATTCAGAAAACAAGACATTTCTAATTCACCTCAGACCTTTGAGCTGTGGTCTACATTGTAATGATAGTGTATGGTTATTGATTAGAGCAGATGATATGAGACCATCAGGAGAGACTGTTAAAAGTTATGAGCTGTCTTGATGCAGAGAAAGTGGAGTTTGTCATCCTTGAATGATGGGATTCAAGGACTGAATGATGCTCTGCCTCTGTGCTCAAGTTCAGACATAGGCTTTAAGCAACCATGAGCCACTGATACGCGTGATAGATTAATCAGCATGTATCACGTGGGCTTGTTAAACAGCTCTGATAGGAGAAAGTCAATGAGCACGCAATAAAGTGGACTTGTTAGGGCCAGTTTACCATCAGCCTTGCTAAAGTTGAACTTCATTTGTATTTAAAGAGACACTTTAAAGAAAATTCTTATTTGAAACTGGTGATAAAATCCAGGTCAGATACAGTTACATACAAACATACACACTGCTGCTCAAAGGTCAGAGGTCAGTTAGAAAAGTCCCTGATTTTAATAAAAAATTGTCTTTAATGTAATATCACATGAAGGTTATCAGTAATGTTTTCACAGCTTTAATCAAATCATTCATCATCCATAAGTTGTGATGGAAAAATGTCTGCAAGCGTGCAGGAGCCCATTTTTAGAGACAATCACTCCTGTGTTATAATGTTCATTGAAGTTTATCAGGTGAGATGACCAATAGATGATAAGAAATATACTCTTACTAATTATTAGAGTTGAAAAGTACTTTGCTAAGCAAAATTCAATGAGGTTAGGCTGCAACTTGAAACGTTTACATAAAAGGTTCAGTTGGTGATGCATGAAAGAAAAATAATTTTCCTCTACAAATCTACTGGAAAACTCTGATTGTAAGAAATGAAAAATATTCAAAGAGTGAAACTGTTGGAAAAGTGAAGGTTTTGTGCAGCTGGGTGTTGCAGCCTCTTTAGAGGAAAATGTAAACTTGGTTTAACGAGGTTAAAAACAGAAACTGGGATGATCCAGACACATTTATTGTTTCTTTAATCCCCACAATAGTTTGAGTTTGTGCTAAAATGTCTTAAAAAGCTGTTTTGAGTGATAAGTTAGGCTTTTAATGTGTTAAACTTGCATTAGATAAGACAATATACCACTGAACACAGGAGGGATTATTGCTGAAAATGGGTCTCTGAACACCTCTGTAGATATTCTATTAAAAATCATTCATGATTTGTAATCAGTGTTAATATTAAGCATTTATATGATTATTTTGATCAATTGCTGTGATTCAATCTGAAACCAAATTTGAGTCTATTCAGAAAACAAGACATTTCTAATTCACCTCAGACCTTTGAGCTGTGGTCTACATTGTAATTATTGATTAGAGCAGATGATATGAGACCATCAGGAGAGACTGTTAAAAAGTTATGAGCTGTCTTGATGCAGAGAAAGTGGAGTTTGTCATCCTTGAATGATGGGATTCAAGGATTGAATGATGCTCTGCCTCTGTGCTCAAGTTCAGACATAGGCTTTAAGCAACCATGAGCCACTGATACGCGTGATAGATTAATCAGCATGTATCAAGTGGGCTTGTTAAACAGCTCTGATAGGAGAAAGTCAATGAGCACGCAATAAAGTGGACTTGTTAGGGCCAGTTTACCATCAGCCTTGCTAAAGTTGAACTTCATTTGTATTTAAAGACACACTTTAAAGAAAATTCTTATTTGAAACTGGTGATAAAATCCAGGTCAGATACAGTTACATACAAACATACACACTGCTGCTCAAAGGTCAGAGGTCAGTTAGAAAAGTCCCTGATTTCAATAAAAAATTGGCTTTAATGTAATATCACATGAAGGTTATCAGTAATGTTTTCACAGCTTTAATCAAATCATTCATCATCCATAAGTTGTGATGGAAAAATGTCTGCAAGCGTGCAGGAGCCCATTTTTAGAGACAATCACTCCTGTGTTATAATGTTCATTGAAGTTTATCAGGTGAGATGACCAATAGATGATAAGAAATATACTCTTACTAATTATTAGAGTTGAAAAGTACTTTGCTAAGCAAAATTAAATGAGGTTAGGCTGCAACTTGAAACGTTTACATAAAAGGTTCAGTTGGTGATGCATGAAAGAAAAATAATTTTCTTCTACAAATCTATTGGAAAATTCTGATTGTAATAAATGAAAAATATTCAAAGAGTGAAACTGTTGGAAAAGTGAAGGTTTTGTGCAGCTGGGTGTTGCAGCCCCTTTAGAGGAAAATGTAAACTTGGTTTAACGAGGTTAAAAACAGAAACTGGGATGATCCAGACACATTTATTGTTTCTTTAATCCCCACAATAGTTTGAGTTTGTGCTAAAATGTCTTAAAAATCTGTTTTGAGTGATAAGTTAGACTTTTAATGTGTTAAACTTGCATTAGATAAGACAATGTACCACTGAACACAGGAGGGATTATTGCTGAAAATGGGTGTCTGAACACCTCTGTAGATATTCTATTAAAAATCATTCATGATTTGTGATCAGTGTTAATATTAAGCATTTATATGATTATTTACGCTTTTGATTAATTGCTGTGATTCAATCTGAAACCAAATTTGAGTCTATTCAGAAAACAAGACATTTCTAATTCACCTCAGACCTTTGAGCTGTGGTCTACATTGTAATTATTGATTAGAGCAGATGATATGAGACCATCAGGAGAGACTGTTAAAAAGTTATGAGCTGTCTTGATGCAGAGAAAGTGGAGTTTGTCATCCTTGAATGATGGGATTCAAGGATTGAATGATGCTCTGCCTCTGTGCTCAAGTTCAGACATAGGCTTTAAGCAACCATGAGCCACTGATACGCGTGATAGATTAATCAGCATGTATCAAGTGGGCTTGTTAAACAACTCTGATAGGAGAAAGTCAATGACCACGCAATAAAGTGGACTTGTTAGGGCCAGTTTACCATCAGCCTTGCTAAAGTTGAACTTCATTTGTATTTAAAGACACACTTTAAAGAAAATTCATATTTGAAACTGGTGATAAAATCCAGGTCAGATACAGTTACATACAAACATACACACTGCTGATCAAAGGTCCGAGGTCAGTTAGAAAAGTCCCTGATTTTAATAAAAAATTGGCTTTAATGTAATATCACATGAAGGTTATCAGTAATGTTTTCACAGCTTTAATCAAATCATTCATCATCCATAAGTTGTGATGGAAAAATGTCTGCAAGCGTGCAGGAGCCCATTTTTAGAGACAATCACTCCTGTGTTATAATGTTCATTGAAGTTTATCAGGTGAGATGACCAATAGATGATAAGAAATATACTCTTACTAATTATTAGAGTTGAAAAGTACTTTGCTAAGCAAAATTCAGTGAGGTTAGGCTGCAACTTGAAACGTTTACATAAAAGGTTCAGTTGGTGATGCATGAAAGAAAAATAATTTTCTTCTACAAATCTATTGGAAAATTCTGGTTGTAAGAAATGAAAAATATTCAAAGAGTGAAACTGTTGGAAAAGTGAAGGTTTTGTGCAGCTGGGTGTTGCAGCCACTTTAGAGGAAAATGTAAACTTGGTTTAATGAGGTTAAAAACAGAAACTGGGATGATCCAGACACATTTATTGTTTCTTTAATCCCCACAATAGTTTGAGTTTGTGCTAAAATGTCTTAAAATCTGTTTTGAGTGATAAGTTAGGCTTTTAATGTGTTAAACTTGCATTAGATAAGACAATGTACCACTGAACACAGGAGGGATTATTGCTGAAAATGGGTGTCTGAACACCTCTGTAGATATTCTATTAAAAATCATTCATGATTTGTGATCAGTGTTAATATTAAGCATTTATATGATTATTTTGATTAATTGCTGTGATTCAATCTGAAACCAAATTTGAGTCTATTCAGAAAACAAGACATTTCTAATCCACCTCAGACCTTTGAGCTGTGATCTACATTGTAATTATTGATTAGAGCAGATGATATGAGACCATCAGGAGAGACTGTTAAAAAGTTATGAGCTGTCTTGATGCAGAGAAAGTGGAGTTTGTCATCCTTGAATGATGGGATTCAAGGATTGAATGATGCTCTGCCTCTGTGCTCAAGTTCAGACATAGGCTTTAAGCAACCATGAGCCACTGATACGCGTGATAGATTAATCAGCATGTATCAAGTGGGCTTCTTAAACAGCTCTGATAGGAGAAAGTCAATGAGCACGCAATAAAGTGGACTTGTTAGGGCCAGTTTACCATCAGCCTTGCTAAAGTTGAACTTCATTTGTATTTAAAGACACACTTTAAAGAAAATTCTTATTTGAAACTGGTGATAAAATCCAGGTCAGATACAGTTACATACAAACATACACACTGCTGCTCAAAGGTCAGAGGTCAGTTAGAAAAGTCCCTGATTTCAATAAAAAATTGGCTTTAATGTAATATCACATGAAGGTTATCAGTAATGTTTTCACAGCTTTAATCAAATCATTCATCATCCATAAGTTGTGATGGAAAAATGTCTGCAAGCGTGCAGGAGCCCATTTTTAGAGACAATCACTCCTGTGTTATAATGTTCATTGAAGTTTATCAGGTGAGATGACCAATAGATGATAAGAAATATACTCTTACTAATTATTAGAGTTGAAAAGTACTTTGCTAAGCAAAATTCAATGAGGTTAGGCTACAACTTGAAACGTTTACATAAAAGGTTCAGTTGGTGATGCATGAAAGAAAAATAATTTTCTTCTACAAATCTATTGGAAAATTCTGATTGTAAGAAATGAAAAATATTCAAAGAGTGAAACTGTTGGAAAAGTGAAGGTTTTGTGCAGCTGGGTGTTGCAGCCCCTTTAGAGGAAAATGTAAACTTGGTTTAATGAGGTTAAAAAGAGAAACTGGGATGATCCAGACACATTTATTGTTTCTTTAATCCCCACAATAGCTTGAGTTTGTACTAAAATGTCTTAAAAAGCTGTTTTGAATGATAAGTTAGGCTTTTAATGTGTTAAACTTGCATTAGATAAGACAATGTACCACTGAACACAGGAGGGATTATTGCTGAAAATGGGTCTCTGAACACCTCTGTAGATATTCTATTAAAAATCATTCATGATTTGTGATCAGTGTTAATATTAAGCATTTATATGATTATTTACGCTTTTGATTAATTGCTGTGATTCAATCTGAAACCAAATTTGAGTCTATTCAGAAAACAAGACATTTCTAATTCACCTCAGACCTTTGAGCTGTGGTCTACATTGTAATTATTGATTAGAGCAGATGATATGAGACCATCAGGAGAGACTGTTAAAAAGTTATGAGCTGTCTTGATGCAGAGAAAGTGGAGTTTGTCATCCTTGAATGATGGGATTCAAGGATTGAATGATGCTCTGCCTCTGTGCTCAAGTTCAGACATAGGCTTTAAGCAACCATGAGCCACTGATACGCGTGATAGATTAATCAGCATGTATCAAGTGGGCTTGTTAAACAACTCTGATAGGAGAAAGTCAATGACCACGCAATAAAGTGGACTTGTTAGGGCCAGTTTACCATCAGCCTTGCTAAAGTTGAACTTCATTTGTATTTAAAGACACACTTTAAAGAAAATTCATATTTGAAACTGGTGATAAAATCCAGGTCAGATACAGTTACATACAAACATACACACTGCTGATCAAAGGTCCGAGGTCAGTTAGAAAAGTCCCTGATTTTAATAAAAAATTGGCTTTAATGTAATATCACATGAAGGTTATCAGTAATGTTTTCACAGCTTTAATCAAATCATTCATCATCCATAAGTTGTGATGGAAAAATGTCTGCAAGCGTGCAGGAGCCCATTTTTAGAGACAATCACTCCTGTGTTATAATGTTCATTGAAGTTTATCAGGTGAGATGACCAATAGATGATAAGAAATATACTCTTACTAATTATTAGAGTTGAAAAGTACTTTGCTAAGCAAAATTCAGTGAGGTTAGGCTGCAACTTGAAACGTTTACATAAAAGGTTCAGTTGGTGATGCATGAAAGAAAAATAATTTTCTTCTACAAATCTATTGGAAAATTCTGGTTGTAAGAAATGAAAAATATTCAAAGAGTGAAACTGTTGGAAAAGTGAAGGTTTTGTGCAGCTGGGTGTTGCAGCCACTTTAGAGGAAAATGTAAACTTGGTTTAATGAGGTTAAAAACAGAAACTGGGATGATCCAGACACATTTATTGTTTCTTTAATCCCCACAATAGTTTGAGTTTGTGCTAAAATGTCTTAAAATCTGTTTTGAGTGATAAGTTAGGCTTTTAATGTGTTAAACTTGCATTAGATAAGACAATGTACCACTGAACACAGGAGGGATTATTGCTGAAAATGGGTGTCTGAACACCTCTGTAGATATTCTATTAAAAATCATTCATGATTTGTGATCAGTGTTAATATTAAGCATTTATATGATTATTTTGATTAATTGCTGTGATTCAATCTGAAACCAAATTTGAGTCTATTCAGAAAACAAGACATTTCTAATCCACCTCAGACCTTTGAGCTGTGATCTACATTGTAATTATTGATTAGAGCAGATGATATGAGACCATCAGGAGAGACTGTTAAAAAGTTATGAGCTGTCTTGATGCAGAGAAAGTGGAGTTTGTCATCCTTGAATGATGGGATTCAAGGATTGAATGATGCTCTGCCTCTGTGCTCAAGTTCAGACATAGGCTTTAAGCAACCATGAGCCACTGATACGCGTGATAGATTAATCAGCATGTATCAAGTGGGCTTCTTAAACAGCTCTGATAGGAGAAAGTCAATGAGCACGCAATAAAGTGGACTTGTTAGGGCCAGTTTACCATCAGCCTTGCTAAAGTTGAACTTCATTTGTATTTAAAGACACACTTTAAAGAAAATTCTTATTTGAAACTGGTGATAAAATCCAGGTCAGATACAGTTACATACAAACATACACACTGCTGCTCAAAGGTCAGAGGTCAGTTAGAAAAGTCCCTGATTTCAATAAAAAATTGGCTTTAATGTAATATCACATGAAGGTTATCAGTAATGTTTTCACAGCTTTAATCAAATCATTCATCATCCATAAGTTGTGATGGAAAAATGTCTGCAAGCGTGCAGGAGCCCATTTTTAGAGACAATCACTCCTGTGTTATAATGTTCATTGAAGTTTATCAGGTGAGATGACCAATAGATGATAAGAAATATACTCTTACTAATTATTAGAGTTGAAAAGTACTTTGCTAAGCAAAATTCAATGAGGTTAGGCTACAACTTGAAACGTTTACATAAAAGGTTCAGTTGGTGATGCATGAAAGAAAAATAATTTTCTTCTACAAATCTATTGGAAAATTCTGATTGTAAGAAATGAAAAATATTCAAAGAGTGAAACTGTTGGAAAAGTGAAGGTTTTGTGCAGCTGGGTGTTGCAGCCCCTTTAGAGGAAAATGTAAACTTGGTTTAATGAGGTTAAAAAGAGAAACTGGGATGATCCAGACACATTTATTGTTTCTTTAATCCCCACAATAGCTTGAGTTTGTACTAAAATGTCTTAAAAAGCTGTTTTGAATGATAAGTTAGGCTTTTAATGTGTTAAACTTGCATTAGATAAGACAATGTACCACTGAACACAGGAGGGATTATTGCTGAAAATGGGTCTCTGAACACCTCTGTAGATATTCTATTAAAAATCATTCATGATTTGTGATCAGTGTTAATATTAAGCATTTATATGATTATTTTGATTGATTGCTGTTATTCAATCTGAAACCAAATTTGAGTCTATTCAGAAAACAAGACATTTCTAATTCACCTCAGACCTTTGAGCTGTGGTCTACATTGTAATTATTGATTAGAGCAGATGATATGAGACCATCAGGACAGACAGTTAAAAAGTTATGAGCTGTCTTGATGCAGAGAAAGTGGAGTTTGTCATCCTTGAATGATGGGATTCAAGGATTGAATGATGCTCTGCCTCTGTGCTCAAGTTCAGACATAGGCTTTAAGCAACCATGAGCCACTGATACGCGTGATAGATTAATCAGCATGTATCAAGTGGGCTTGTTAAACAGCTCTGATAGGAGAAAGTCAATGAGCACGCAATAAAGTGGACTTGTTAGGGCCAGTTTACCATCAGCCTTGCTAAAGTTGAACTTCATTTGTATTTAAAGACAGACTTTAAAGAAAATTCTTATTTGAAACTGGTGATAAAATCCAGGTCAGATACAGTTACATACAAACATACACACTGCTGCTCAAAGGTCAGAGGTCAGTTAGAAAAGTCCCTGATTTTAATAAAAAATTGGCTTTAATGTAATATCACATGAAGGTTATCAGTAATGTTTTCACAGCTTTAATCAAATCATTCATCATCCATAAGTTGTGATGGAAAAATGTCTGCAAGCGTGCAGGAGCCCATTTTTAGAGACAATCACTCCTGTGTTATAATGTTCATTGAAGTTTATCAGGTGAGATGACCAATAGATGATAAGAAATATACTCTTACTAATTATTAGAGTTGAAAAGTACTTTGCTAAGCAAAATTCAATGAGGTTAGGCTGCAACTTGAAACGTTTACATAAAAGGTTCAGTTGGTGATGCATGAAAGAAAAATAATTTTCTTCTACAAATCTATTGGAAAATTCTGATTGTAAGAAATGAAAAATATTCAAAGAGTGAAACTGTTGGAAAAGTGAAGGTTTTGTGCAGCTGGGTGTTGCAGCCCCTTTAGCGGAAAATGTAAACTTGGTTTAACGAGGTTAAAAACAGAAACTGGGATGATCCAGACACATTTATTGTTTCTTTAATCCCCACACTAGATTGAGTTTGTGCTAAAATGTCTTAAAAAGCTGTTTTGAGTGATAAATTAGGCTTTTAATGTGTTAAACTTGCATTAGATAAGACAATGTACCACTGAACACAGGAGGGATCATTGCTGAAAATGGGTCTCTGAACACCTCTGTAGATATTCTATTAAAAATCATTCATGATTTGTGATCAGTGTTAATATTAAGCATTTATATGATTATTTTGATTTATTGCTGTGATTCAATCTGAAACCAAATTTGAGTCTATTCAGAAAACAAGACATTTCTAATTCACCTCAGACCTTTGAGCTGTGGTCTACATTGTAATTATTGATTAGAGCAGATGATATGAGACCATCAGGAGAGACTGTTAAAAAGTTATGAGCTGTCTTGATGCAGAGAAAGTGGAGTTTGTCATCCTTGAATGATGGGATTCAAGGATTGAATGATGCTCTGCCTCTGTGCTCAAGTTCAGACATAGGCTTTAAGCAACCATGAGCCACTGATACGCGTGATACAGTAGATTAATCAGCATGTATCAAGTGGGCTTGTTAAACAGCTCTGATAGGAGAAAGTCAATGAGCACGCAATAAAGTGGACTTGTTAGGGCCAGTTTACCATCAGCCTTGCTAAAGTTGAACTTCATTTGTATTTAAAGACACACTTTAAAGAAAATTCTTATTTGAAACTGGTGATAAAATCCAGGTCAGATACAGTTACATACAAACATACAGTACACACTGCTGCTCAAAGGTCAGAGGTCAGTTAGAAAAGTCCCTGATTTCAATAAAAAATTGGCTTTAATGTAATATCACATGAAGGTTATCAGTAATGTTTTCACAGCTTTAATCAAATCATTCATCATCCATAAGTTGTGATGGAAAAATGTCTGCAAGCGTGCAGGAGCCCATTTTTAGAGACAATCACTCCTGTGTTATAATGTTCATTGAAGTTTATCAGTAGAGATGACCAATAGATGATAAGAAATATACTCTTACTAATTATTAGAGTTGAAAAGTACTTTGCTAAGCAAAATTAAATGAGGTTAGGCTGCAACTTGAAACGTTTACATAAAAGGTTCAGTTGGTGATGCATGAAAGAAAAATAATTTTCTTCTACAAATCTATTGGAAAATTCTGATTGTAAGAAATGAAAAATATTCAAAGAGTGAAACTGTTGGAAAAGTGAAGGTTTTGTGCAGCTGGGTGTTGCAGCCCCTTTAGAGGAAAATGTAAACTTGGTTTAACGAGGTTAAAAACAGAAACTGGGATGATCCAGACACATTTATTGTTTCTTTAATCCCCACAATAGTTTGAGTTTGTGCTAAAATGTCTTAAAAAGCTGTTTTGAGTGATAAGTTAGACTTTTAATGTGTTAAACTTGCATTAGATAAGACAATGTACCACTGAACACAGGAGGGATCATTGCTGAAAATGGGTCTCTGAACACCTCTGTAGATATTCTATTAAAAATCATTCATGATTTGTGATCAGTGTTAATATTAAGCATTTATATGATTATATTCATTGATTGCTGTGATTCAATCTGAAACCAAATTTGAGTCTATTCAGAAAACAAGACATTTCTAATTCACCTCAGACCTTTGAGCTGTGGTCTACATTGTAATTATTGATTAGAGCAGATGATATGAGGCCATCAGGAGAGACTGTTAAAAAGTTATGAGCTGTCTTGATGCAGAGAAAGTGGAGTTTGTCATCCTTGAATGATGGGATTCAAGGATTGAATGATGCTCTGCCTCTGTGCTCAAGTTCAGACATAGGCTTTAAGCAACCATGAGCCACTGATACGCGTGATAGATTAAACAGCATGTATCAAGTGGGCTTGTTAAACAGCTCTGATAGGAGAAAGTCAATGAGCACGCAATAAAGTGGACTTGTTAGGGCCAGTTTACCATCAGCCTTGCTAAAGTTGAACTTCATTTGTATTTAAAGACACACTTTAAAGAAAATTCTTATTTGAAACTGGTGATAAAATCCAGGTCAGATACAGTTACATACAAACATACAGTACACACTGCTGCTCAAAGGTCAGAGGTCAGTTAGAAAAGTCCCTGATTTCAATAAAAAATTGGCTTTAATGTAATATCACATGAAGGTTATCAGTAATGTTTTCACAGCTTTAATCAAATCATTCATCATCCATAAGTTGTGATGGAAAAATGTCTGCAAGCGTGCAGGAGCCCATTTTTAGAGACAATCACTCCTGTGTTATAATGTTCATTGAAGTTTATCAGGTGAGATGACCAATAGATGATAAGAAATATACTCTTACTAATTATTAGAGTTGAAAAGTACTTTGCTAAGCAAAATTAAATGAGGTTAGGCTGCAACTTGAAACGTTTACATAAAAGGTTCCGTTGGTGATGCATGAAAGAAAAATAATTTTCTTCTACAAATCTATTGGAAAATTCTGATTGTAAGAAATGAAAAATATTCAAAGAGTGAAACTGTTGGAAAAGTGAAGGTTTTGTGCAGCTGGGTGTTGCAGCCCCTTTAGAGGAAAATGTAAACTTGGTTTAACGAGGTTAAAAACAGAAACTGGGATGATCCAGACACATTTATTGTTTCTTTAATCCCCACAATAGTTTGAGTTTGTGCTAAAATGTCTTAAAAAGCTGTTTTGAGTGATAAGTTAGACTTTTAATGTGTTAAACTTGCATTAGATAAGACAATGTACCACTGAACACAGGAGGGATCATTGCTGAAAATGGGTCTCTGAACACCTCTGTAGATATTCTATTAAAAATCATTCATGATTTGTGATCAGTGTTAATATTAAGCATTTATATGATTATATTCATTGATTGCTGTGATTCAATCTGAAACCAAATTTGAGTCTATTCAGAAAACAAGACATTTCTAATTCACCTCAGACCTTTGAGCTGTGGTCTACATTGTAATTATTGATTAGAGCAGATGATATGAGACCATCAGGAGAGACTGTTAAAAAGTTATGAGCTGTCTTGATGCAGAGAAAGTGGAGTTTGTCATCCTTGAATGATGGGATTCAAGGATTGAATGATGCTCTGCCTCTGTGCTCAAGTTCAGACATAGGCTTTAAGCAACCATGAGCCACTGATACGCGTGATAGATTAATCAGCATGTATCAAGTGGGCTTGTTAAACAGCTCTGATAGGAGAAAGTCAATGAGCACGCAATAAAGTGGACTTGTTAGGGCCAGTTTACCATCAGCCTTGCTAAAGTTGAACTTCATTTGTATTTAAAGACACACTTTAAAGAAAATTCTTATTTGAAACTGGTGATAAAATCCAGGTCAGATACAGTTACATACAAACATACAGTACACACTGCTGCTCAAAGGTCGGAGGTCAGTTAGAAAAGTCCCTGATTTTAATAAAAAATTGGCTTTAATGTAATATCACATGAAGGTTATCAGTAATGTTTTCACGGCTTTAATCAAATCATTCATCATCCATAAGTTGTGATGGAAAAATGTCTGCAAGCGTGCAGGAGCCCATTTTTAGAGACAATCACTCCTGTGTTATAATGTTCATTGAAGTTTATCAGGTGAGATGACCAATAGATGATAAGAAATATACTCTTACTAATTATTAGAGCTGAAAAGTACTTTGCTAAGCAAAATTAAATGAGGTTAGGCTGCAACTTGAAACGTTTACATAAAAGGTTCAGTTGGTGATGCATGAAAGAAAAATAATTTTCTTCTACAAATCTATTGGAAAATTCTGATTGTAAGAAATGAAAAATATTCAAAGAGTGAAACTGTTGGAAAAGTGAAGGTTTTGTGCAGCTGGGTGTTGCAGCCCCTTTAGAGGAAAATGTACACTTGGTTTAATGAGGTTAAAAACAGAAACTGGGATGATCCAGACACATTTATTGTTTCTTTAATCCTCACAATAGTTTGAGTTTGTGCTAAAATGTCTTAAAAAGCTGTTTTGAGTGATAAGTTAGACTTTTAATGTGTTAAACTTGCATTAGATAAGACAATGTACCACTGAACACAGGAGGGATTATTGCTGAAAATGGGTCTCTGAACACCTCTGTAGATATTCTATTAAAAATCATTCATGATTTGTGATCAGTGTTAATATTAAGCATTTATATGATTATTTACGCTTTTGATTAATTGCTGTGATTCAATCTGAAACCAAATTTGAGTCTATTCAGAAAACAAGACATTTCTAATTCACCTCAGACCTTTGAGCTGTGGTCTACATTGTAATTATTGATTAGAGCAGATGATATGAGACCATCAGGAGAGACTGTTAAAAAGTTATGAGCTGTCTTGATGCAGAGAAAGTGGAGTTTGTCATCCTTGAATGATGGGATTCAAGGATTGAATGATGCTCTGCCTCTGTGCTCAAGTTCAGACATAGGCTTTAAGCAACCATGAGCCACTGATAGGCGTGATAGATTAATCAGCATGTATCAAGTGGGCTTGTTAAACAGCTCTGATAGGAGAAAGTCAATGAGCACGCAATAAAGTGGACTTGTTAGGGCCAGTTTACCATCAGCCTTTCTAAAGTTGAACTTCATTTGTATTTAAAGACACACTTTAAAGAAAATTCGTATTTGAAACTGGTGATAAAATCCAGGTCAGATACAGTTACATACAAACATACACACTGCTGCTCAAAGGTTGGAGGTCAGTTAGAAAAGTCCCTGATTTTAATAAAAAATTGGCTTTAATGTAATATCACATGAAGGTTATCAGTAATGTTTTCACAGCTTTAATCAAATCATTCATCATCCATAAGTTGTGATGGAAAAATGTCTGCAAGCGTGCAGGAGCCCATTTTTAGAGACAATCACTCCTGTGTTATAATGTTCATTGAAGTTTATCAGGTGAGATGACCAATAGATGATAAGAAATATACTCTTACTAATTATTAGAGTTGAAAAGTACTTTGCTAAGCAAAATTAAATGAGGTTAGGCTGCAACTTGAAACGTTTACATAAAAGGTTCAGTTGGTGATGCATGAAAGAAAAATAATTTTCTTCTACAAATCTATTGGAAAATTCTGGTTGTAAGAAATGAAAAATATTCAAAGAGTGAAACTGTTGGAAAAGTGAAGGTTTTGTGCAGCTGGGTGTTGCAGCCACTTTAGAGGAAACTGTAAACTTGGTTTAATGAGGTTAAAAACAGAAACTGGGATGATCCAGACACATTTATTGTTTCTTTAATCCCCACAATAGTTTGAGTTTGTGCTAAAATGTCTTAAAAAGCTGTTTTGAGTGATAAGTTAGGCTTTTAATGTGTTAAACTTGCATTAGATAAGACAATGTACCACTGAACACAGGAGGGATTATTGCTGAAAATGGGTCTCTGAACACCTCTGTAGATATTCTATTAAAAATCATTCATGATTTGTGATCAGTGTTAATATTAAGCATTTATATGATTATTTAAGCTTTTGATTAATTGCTGTGATTCAATCTGAAACCAAATTTGAGTCTATTCAGAAAACAAGACATTTCTAATTCACCTCAGACCTTTGAGCTGTGGTCTACATTGTAATTATTGATTAGAGCAGATGATATGAGACCATCAGGAGAGACTGTTAAAAAGTTATGAGCTGTCTTGATGCAGAGAAAGTGGAGTTTGTCATCCTTGAATGATGGGATTCAAGGATTGAATGATGCTCTGCCTCTGTGCTCAAGTTCAGACATAGGCTTTAAGCAACCATGAGCCACTGATACGCGTGATAGATTAATCAGCATGTATCAAGTGGGCTTGTTAAACAGCTCTGATAGGAGAAAGTCAATGAGCACGCAATAAAGTGGACTTGTTAGGGCCAGTTTACCATCAGCCTTGCTAAAGTTGAACTTCATTTGTATTTAAAGACACACTTTAAAGAAAATTCTTATTTGAAACTGGTGATAAAATCCAGGTCAGATACAGTTACATACAGTTACATACAGTACACACTGCTGCTCAAAGGTCGGAGGTCAGTTAGAAAAGTCCCTGATTTTAATAAAAAATTGGCTTTAATGTAATATCACAAGAAGGTTATCAGTAATGTTTTCACAGCTTCAATCAAGTCATTCATCATCCATAAGTTGTGATGGAAAAATGTCTGCAAGCGTGCAGGAGCCCATTTTTAGAGACAATCACTCCTGTGTTATAATGTTCATTGAGGTTTATCAGGTGAGATGACCAATAGATGATAAGAAATATACTCTTACTAATTATTAGAGTTGAAAAGTACTTTGCTAAGCAAAATTAAATGAGGTTAGGCTGCAACTTGAAACGTTTACATAAAAGGTTCAGTTGGTGATGCATGAAAGAAAAATAATTTTCTTCTACAGATCTACTGGAAAATTCTGATTGTAAGAAATGAAAAATATTCAAAGAGTGAAACTGTTGGAAAAGTGAAGGTTTTGTGTAGCTGGGTGTTGCAGCCCCTTTAGAGGAAAATGTAAACTTGGTTTAATGAGGTTAAAAACAGAAACTGGGATGATCCAGACACATTTATTGTTTCTTTAATCCCCACAATAGTTTGAGTTTGTGCTAAAATGTCTTAAAATCTGTTTTGAGTGATAAGTTAGGCTTTTAATGTGTTAAACTTGCATTAGATAAGACAATGTACCACTGAACACAGGAGGGATTATTGCTGAAAATGGGTCTCTGAACACCTCTGTAGATATTCTATTAAAAATCATTCATGATTTGTGATCAGTGTTAATATTAAGCATTTATATGATTATTTTGATTGATTGCTGTGATTCAATCTGAAACCAAATTTGAGTCTATTCAGAAAACAAGACATTTCTAATTCACCTCAGACCTTTGAGCTGTGGTCTACATTGTAATTATTGATTAGAGCAGATGATATGAGACCATCAGGAGAGACTGTTAAAAAGTTATGAGCTGTCTTGATGCAGAGAAAGTGGAGTTTGTCATCCTTGAATGATGGGATTCAAGGATTGAATGATGCTCTGCCTCTGTGCTCAAGTTCAGACATAGGCTTTAAGCAACCATGAGCCGCTGATACGCGTGATAGATTAATCAGCATGTATCAAGTGGGCTTGTTAAACAGCTCTGATAGGAGAAAGTCAATGAGCACGCAATAAAGTGGACTTGTTAGGGCCAGTTTACCATCAGCCTTGCTAAAGTTGAACTTCATTTGTATTTAAAGACACACTTTAAAGAAAATTCTTATTTGAAACTGGTGATAAAATCCAGGTCAGATACAGTTACATTCAAACATACACACTGCTGCTCAAAGGTTGGAGGTCAGTTAGAAAAGTCCCTGATTTTAATAAAAAATTGGCTTTAATGTAATATCACATGAAGGTTATCAGTAATGTTTCACAGCTTTAATCAAGTCATTCATCATCCATAAGTTGTGATGGAAAAATGTCTGCAAGCGTGCAGGAGCCCATTTTTAGAGACAATCACTCCTGTGTTATAATGTTCATTGAAGTTTATCAGGTGAGATGACCAATAGATGATAAGAAATATACTCTTACTAATTATTAGAGTTGAAAAGTACTTTGCTAAGCAAAATTCAATGAGGTTAGGCTGCAACTTGAAACGTTTACATAAAAGGTTCAGTTGGTGATGCATGAAAGAAAAATAATTTTCTTCTACAAATCTATTGGAAAATTCTGATTGTAAGAAATGAAAAATATTCAAAGAGTGAAACTGTTTGAAAAGTGAAGGTTATGTGCAGCTGGGTGTTGCAGCCCCTTTAGAGGAAAATGTAAACTTGGTTTAACGAGGTTAAAAACAGAAACTGGGATGATCCAGACACATTTATTGTTTCTTTAATCCCCACAATAGTTTGAGTTTGTGCTACAATGTGTTAAAAAGCTGTTTTGAGTGATAAGTTAGGCTTTTAATGTGTTAAACTTGCATTAGATAAGACAATGTACCACTGAACACAGGAGGGATTATTGCTGAAAATGGGTCTCTGAACACCTCTGTAGATATTCTATTAAAAATCATTCATGATTTGTGATCAGTGTTAATATTAAGCATTTATATGATTATTTAAGCTTTTGATTAATTGCTGTGATTCAATCTGAAACCAAATTTGAGTCTATTCAGAAAACAAGACATTTCTAATTCACCTCAGACCTTTGAGCTGTGGTCTACATTGTAATTATTGATTAGAGCAGATGATATGAGACCATCAGGAGAGACTGTTAAAAAGTTATGAGCTGTCTTGATGCAGAGAAAGTGGAGTTTGTCATCCTTGAATGATGGGATTCAAGAATTGAATGATGCTCTGCCTCTGTGCTCAAGTTCAGACATAGGCTTTAAGCAACCATGAGCCACTGATACGTGTGATAGATTAATCAGCATGTATCAAGTGGGCTTGTTAAAGAGCTCTGATAGGAGAAAGTCAATGAGCACGCAATAAAGTGGACTTGTTAGGGCCAGTTTACCATCAGCCTTTCTAAAGTTGAACTTCATTTGTATTTAAAGACACACTTTAATGAAAATACTTATTTGAAACTGGTGATAAAATCCAGGTCAGATACAGTTACATACAAACATACACACTGCTGCTCAAAGGTTGGAGGTCAGTTAGAAAAGTCCCTGATTTTAATAAAAAATTGGCTTTAATGTAATATCACATGAAGGTTATCAGTAATGTTTTCACAGCTTTAATCAAATCATTCATCATCCATAAGTTGTGATGGAAAAATGTCTGCAAGCGTGCAGGAGCCCATTTTTAGAGACAATCACTCCTGTGTTATAATGTTCATTGAAGTTTATCAGGTGAGATGACCAATAGATGATAAGAAATATACTCTTACTAATTATTAGAGTTGAAAAGTACTTTGCTAAGAAAAATTCAATGAGGTTAGGCTGCAACTTGAAACGTTTACATAAAAGGTTCAGTTGGTGATGCATGAAAGAAAAATAATTTTCTTCTACAAATCTATTGGAAAATTCTGATTGTAAGAAATGAAAAATATTCAAAGAGTGAAAGAAAAGTGAAGGTTATGTGCAGCTGGGTGTTGCAGCCCCTTTAGAGGAAAATGTAAACTTGGTTTAATGAGGTTAAAAACAGAAACTGGGATGATCCAGACACATTTATTCTTTCTTTAATCCCCACAATAGTTTGAGTTTGTGCTAAAATGTCTTAAAAAGCTGTTTTGAGTGATAAGTTAGGCTTTAGTGTGTTAAACTTAGAATAGAATAGAATAGAATTCAACTTTATTGTCATTGCACATGCACAGGTACAGGGCAACGAAATGCAGTTTGCATCCATCCAGAAGTGCTTTAGCCATGATATAGATATATTACAATATATATTAGCAATAATATAGATATGTAAGTATATTACAGAAATGGGTCTATTATGGTATGTTATAATGTACACAGTTTGAAGTATGTTATGAACATTCTATAAGTATGTACAGGCTGTAGTGAGTACAAGCTATGTACAGGCTATGAACAGGATATAAATATGAAATAAAAAACTATACAGAAATCTGAGATATACAGTTATACAGAATTGTGAACTATGCAAGTTATAAATAGTTGTAGGATTAAAAATTATCGTATGTACAGAATGATTATTTACACAGAACTATACAGTAGTGCAGTTAAGATGAGTGAGATATGTGGATAATTTCTACAGAGGCTATATAACGTGCTAGTGGTTGTGAGTGGTGGTTCAGTCCATGTTATTATTGTGTGTTTGAGGGTACAGTTGTCCATTGTGTGTGTGTGTAGATGGTTGTGGGTGTGTGTATGTTCAGTCCATGTGTTAACGTGGGTTAGATGTCAGGAGGCAGAGTTCAGGAGTCTGACAGCTGTGGGGAAGAAGCTGTTCCGATACCTGGTGGTCTTAGTCCGGAGGCTCCTGTAGCGCCTCCCAGAGGGCAGGAGGGTGAAGAGTCCATGTGATGGGTGACTGGGGTCTTTGATGATTTTCCCAGCCCTTTTCAGACACCGCTTCCTGTAGATGTCCTTTATGGCAGGAAGCGGTGCTCCGGCAATGCGCTGGGCAGTTTTCACAACCCTCCCCAACGCATTCCGGTCCGAGGCGGAGCAGTTCCCGTACCAGACTGTTATACAGTTGGTCAGGATGCTCTCGATGGTGCAGCAATAGAAGTTTACCAGGATGTCTGAGGACAGGTGGTTCTTCCTCAGAGTCCTCAAGAAGAAGAGGCGCTGGTGAGCCTTCTTGACCATTTTGGAGCAGTTGGTCGTCCAGATGAGATCCTCGGAGATGTGAACTCCCAGGAACTTGAAGCTGCTCACACGCTCCACAGCCGTCCCCTTAATGTAGATGGGTGGATGTGGGTCAGCATTCCTCCTGTAGTCCACGATGAGCTCTTTGGTCTTCTCAGTGTTGAGCAGCAGGTTGTTTCTGTCGCACCACTCAGCCAGACGATCTACCTCCTCCCTGTAGGCGGCCTCATCGTTGTCACTGATGAGGCCAATCACCGTGGTGTCATCTGCAAACTTAATGATGGTGTTGGAACCATCAGCAGGTCTGCAGTCGTGGGTGAAGAGGGAGTAGAGGAAAGGGCTCATCACACAGCCTTGTGGTACACCGGTGTTCATTGTGATTGTAGATGAGCAGCGGTTATCCAGCCAGACATGTTGGGGGCGGTTGGTCAGGAAGTCTAGTAACCATTTGCAGATGAGGGAACTGATGCCCAGGTCAGTCAGTTCCCTGATGAGTTGTGAGGGGTGGATTGTATTGAATGCTGAACTGAAGTCTATAAACAGCATTCTGGCGTATGTGTTGTTGTTGTCCAGGTGTGAGAGGACAGAGTGCAGTGCGATGGAGACTGCATCCTCTGTGCTCCTGTTCTGGAGGTGTGCAAATTGGTGGGGGTCCAGGGTGGGGGGGAGACAGGATTTGAAGTGTGCTAGGACCAGCTGCTCTAAGCACTTAGTGATGATGGGGGTAAGTGCTACTGGGTGGTAGTCATTGAGGCTAGATGGGTTGGGGTTTTTGGGTATCGGGACGATGGAGGTGGATTTGAAGCAGGCCGGTACCAAAGCATGGGCCAAGGACAGATTGAATATGTCTGTGAGCACTCCTGCAAGCTCCCCACAACACGCTCTGAGAACACGCCCGGGGATGCCATCAGGACCTGCAGCCTTGTGGACATTGATCCTGCTCAGGACCACTCCAACATCGGTGGGGGAGAAAGTCAGAGGTTGGTGGTCTGGCGTCATGTCTGTTTTGGTTGTGGTTGTGGGGTTCCCTCGCTCAAAACTTGCATTAAATAAGACAATGTACCACTGAACACAGGAGGGATTATTGCTGAAAATGGGTCTCTGAACACCTCTGTAGATATTCTATTAAAAATCATTCATGATTTGTGATCAGTGTTAATATTAAGCATTTATATGATTATTTACGCTTTTGATTAATTGCTGTAATTAACTCTGAAACCAAATTTGAGCCTATTCAGAACGAACACAAGACATTTCTAATTCACCTCAGACCTTTGAGCTGTGGTCTACATTGTAATGATAGTGTATGGTTATTGATTAGAGCAGATGATATGAGACCATCAGGAGAGACTGTTAAAAAGTTATGAGCTGTCTTGATGCAGAGAAAGTGGAGTTTGTCATCCTTGAATGATGGGATTCAAGAATTGAATGATGCTCTGCCTCTGTGCTCAAGTTCAGACATAGGCTTTAAGCAACCATGAGCCACTGATACGCGTGATAGATTAATCAGCATGTATCAAGTGGGCTTGTTAAACAGCTCTGATAGGAGAAAGTCAATGAGCACGCAATAAAGTGGACTTGTTAGGGCCAGTTTACCATCAGCCTTTCTAAAGTTGAACTTCATTTGTATTTAAAGACACACTTTAAAGAAAATTCGTATTTGAAACTGGTGATAAAATCCAGGTCAGATACAGTTACATACAAACATACAGTACACACTGCTGCTCAAAGGTTAGAGGTCAGTTAGAAAAGTCCCTGATTTTAGTAAAAAATTGGCTTTAATGTAATATCACATGAAGGTTATCAGTAATGTTTTCACAGGTTTAATCAAATCATTCATCATCCATAAGTTGTGATGGAAAAATGTCTGCAAGCGTGCAGGAGCCCATTTTTAGAGACAATCACTCCTGTGTTATAATGTTCATTGAAGTTTATCAGGTGAGATGACCAATAGATGATAAGAAATATACTCTTACTAATTATTAGAGTTGAAAAGTACTTTGCTAAGCAAAATTAAATGAGGTTAGGCTGCAACTTGAAACGTTTACATAAAAGGTTCAGTTGGTGATGTATGTGAGTTTCACACATTAGAAATCTGTGTTTATCATTTTTTTTGGTTTTATTCTGAGTTTAGTGTTTATTTGTGAGCGTTGTTTTTATTTGCACTATTTTACTCTGTTTGTATCACATATTTTTAGTCTTTCATTTTTTACATTGTTTTAATCCACTGTGGATTGGCTGGGCATGGGACAAATGAGCTGATAGTGATCACCTGCTGAGGCATGTGTGTGTCCAGTGGTGTCCGTTCAGCTGTTTAAAGGTCATATTAAAAGGAAGCAAGCTGAGCACTGGAAGGAGAGAGGCCCTAGATTGGAAGAGGAACGCATGAAGGCCAGGTGGAAAAGAGGGAGCCGCTGTGTGATTGTGGGGGTGCGACGCCTCATCTGGAGACCCGTCAGCGTGATGTGGTCACCCAGTCCCGACAGCAGGAACGGCGACAGTAGGAGACAACGCGTGTGATTGACATCAGGGCAGATGTATACCACTGCCTGCATTTGTGAGTATTATCTCAAATCTTAAATATGTAAGACTGCGTTCTTCCATTTGCGCAACATCTCTAAAATTAGAAATATCCTGTCTCAGAGTGACGCTGAAAAGCTAGTTCATGCATTTATTACTTCCAGGCTGGACTACTGCAATTCATTATTATCAGGATGTCCAAAAAACTCACTGAAAAGCCTTCAGCTAATCCAAAATGCTGCAGCAAGAGTACTGACAGGGACTAGAAAGAGAGAGCATATTTCTCCTGTTTTGGCTTCCCTTCACTGGCTTCCTGTTAAATCCAGAATTGAATTCAAAATCCTGCTCCTCACATACAAGGTCTTAAATAATCAGGCCCCATCTTATCTTAATGACCTTGTAGTACCATATCACCCTATTAGAGCACTTCGCTCCCGCTCTGCAGGCCTACTTGTTGTTCCTAGAGTATTTAAAAGTAGAATGGGAGGGAGAGCCTTCAGTTTTCAGGCCCCTCTTCTGTGGAACCAGCTTCCAGTTTGGATTCGGGAGACAGACACTATCTCTACTTTTAAGATTAGGCTTAAAACTTTCCTTTTTGCTAAAGCATATAGTTAGGGCTGGACCAGGTGACCCTGAATCCTCCCTTAGTTATGCTGCAATAGATGTAGGCTGCCGGGGGATTCCCATGATGCATTGAGTTTTTCCTTTCCAGTCACCTTTCTCGCTCACTATGTATTAACAGACCTCTCTGCATTGAATCATATCTGTTATTAACCTCTGTCTCTCTTCCACAGCATGTCTTTTATCCTGTCTTCCTTCTCTCACCCCAACCGGTCGCAGCAGATGGCCGCCCCTCCCTGAGCCTGGTTCTGCCGGAGGTTTCTTCCTGTTAAAATGGAGTTTTTCCTTCCCACTGTCGCCAAAGTGCTTGCTCATAGGGGGTCATATGATTGTTGGGTTTTTCTCTGTATCTATGAAGCGCCTTGAGGCGACTTTTGTTGTGATTTGGCGCTATATAAATAAAATTGAATTGAATTGAATCTCACTGTTGTTCACTGGGTGCAGCCATGTTGGGAGAGGGTCGCCATGGCTATAAGCCAGGGCAGCTTCCGCGATGATGGTTCTGGCTCCTATTTGTTTTAACTTACAGGTGATGGCGTGAGGGGAGCCGCAGTGGTATCGAGCGACGGACTCCAATGCAGAATGCGAACTGGGCTGGAATGTGATGGGCCCAGTGGACGGACGAGACTGGGACAGGAGGCTCCTCGTCTGCCTGGCACGAGGCTGGCGTGGCGCCCGCTCAGCAAGAGGAATTTCTGTCCAGCTCAAGAACACACAAGGAATATTCATCCTGGGTTGTGGGACTGGGTGGGATTTTGTGCATGAAGAGAACTGTATTTTTACCAGTTTTAGAATAATCTTATCTAGTCTCGATGGGAATTTTAGCATATTGAGAAAAATGTTGTGAATTGGCTTGATTTAAATCAAATTGAACTGCATTTAATTAAAGCCAAATATAACTTGTAATCAAATCTATTCAAATGTAAAGTCATCTCACTCAATTTGGACAACTAGCACTGAAAAATACACTGACATCCTTTGTTTCCCAATTAGCAGATCAGAGGTTGCTGTTTTATTTGTCACTCCATACTTGAATGGTTTTATCCTGTTTATAAATAAACATTTAAAAATGACATTGCTTCATTGTATGATTAATTCTTTGTCTGTGTTAGTCCTTTAAATGTTGTTCCTCCATAATTATTCTGGAGTCTTTACAGTGTTCAGCGACTGCTGTGATTTGGTGCTACATATATAAACTTGAAGTGAATGAATCCACCTGTTCACAGGAGATCACAGGAAGATGACACCAAACATCAGAAGATGTTATCGTGCGACACAGTAAAAGGGTGGTTTCTTGGGATTAAAAGCACATAATAAACTACAGCAGAAGCTCACATAAAGCAGGAAATAAGCAGGCAGCACTTCATCTGCTAATGCACGTTTTGCACTTTTATTGTTGTCTCATTCACTAACAGTTCAATGGTGCAAGATTACCATACACAGAATTAGGATATCGGCATGACACATCTATGCTGTACAGCGAATGGATTATAATCATTACAAATACAGTAAACATATTTACATTTTAGTTCAAGCTCCATACAACATAGATATTTACAAAGTATGAAAATGAAACCGGTCTGACAAATAATAAACAGCGTTAATGACGGGTTTTTTCTCCTTTTCTTTTGGTGAACAAATCTGAAAGGGGGCGGGGTTAACTGATATTAATTGTCAGAGGGGGAAAATATCATGGCTAGTTTTGTTTGAAAGGCATCAGCGGAAAAACAAACACACACACAGAAAAAAGTGATGAGGTGAAGAAAGACACATCAAGTGTCCTGTCGTTTTAGATGTGACAAGCTACTTTGTATAGTCGTATATCCCTTATATTAGAACAAATTAAAATGAGTTAAAATACACCTTTATTTTGATAGAGTTCAGATGGATGCATGACTAATGAGTAGATATCCCCCCCCCCCCCCCCAAAAAAAAAAACAAACAAAAAAAAACAAAACAAAACAAAAAACCAACAGACTTCTAATTCACTCAAACCGCTTTCTAATAAAGAGGAAGCACTAATGTAACTCACCTCCTCAGTCGAAGTGCAGGGGGTTACATTTTAGGTCTTCTTCCCCCCCCCTCTCTCTCTCTCTCTTGCATTCAAACCCTCTCTTAGTTCACACTAGAACAGCCACACCATCATTTGTTTTGTTTTGTTTTGTTTTTTATAATGTCTTTTTTATTAGTTTTTCTGTTTTCACAAATAGTACATAATTACATAACATAATAAAGTGTACAATTCAGAACCAAAAATAAATAAATAAATAAACAAAACAAAAACAAACAGTCTGATAACTAAGCATAGAACAGCAGCTCAGTTCCGTCTAAAAAAATTTAAAAAAATAAATAAATAAATAAAGAGGGAATACAATACAGTACAATACCTGTGGTCCCATTAGTACCACAGGTATTGTGTTGAACACTCAAGAGAATCCTTGTAACATAATATTAGAAACGTCAGGTTCCACATAATTCAAGTATGGACCATCATTTGGTTTAATATGAGTGGAACAACTAAACCGCACAGACTATTTGACCAGTTAGTTGAACCTTTTATTAATATGTGCAAAGAGCTGCAAACTAATATATATACACTGCAAACAATAAATACATAATCCAAAATAAAAACACCTCTGCAAATGAAGTGGAAACGTTTGCTCTGGCGGCGCTTCGCATCAACATGTATATGAGGCACTTTTGAGATTTGATCTGTGCATAGGTGCATCTTTGATGTGCAGCTCAGAGATCCACAATCCAGCACGCTTCTGTTTCTCTGACCGTCAGGCTGGCTGACCCGAGGTCACGTCAGAGCTTTGTTTTTTATCTATATGTAACAGACAGTCGGTTCCTCTCCTTCCACGCATTTCATACGACACAGCAGGCAGACTGCTGGTTGGTTGACCAGAGTATTTTGATGTCTGTCATTAACACATCTCGAGAGGCGTAGGCGTAACGGGTCTGTCCATAAATAGCTTTTCTTTTCGGATTTTTCTTCAGGATGATGTGAAGAACATGTATAATGAATATGACAGTAATATTTACCTTGATGAGATAGTTTGTTCCTGCTACCACCTGACTCCTGTACTTAAGAGCAAGGAATGCCACATATTTCTTATTTGTCCTTTGCTCTGCTTGGCTCTTGACCTTTGTTTGAATAAAATAAAATTTGATATGAATCCAGACTGAAATTCAGAGTGAAGAGTTTTGTGTGTAGAGACTGCAAAAAATTAAAGTAGACTAAAGCTCACCTGATTACAGATCTTCCAGATCTCTGGAGTGGCAGGCATCGTCTCTGTGAATCCTCCACTTAACACTTTAGCCATTCTGAAGGTTTGTTCAAATAAAGAGTTGTGAACGTTTGCCTTTAGGTGTTTCTGATGTGTCAGTACAGGTGGTTCACACACATATTTATACTGTATAACATCCCTGGAAAGGGTGGAGCATTTTAAGACTGAGTCATGGTCTATGGTATATGGTATATGGTCCAAATGTTGATGATCCCTCATTCTTTCACGGTTTTTTCAGTGCACTCTCTGAACACTTAGATGGCACACTTGTGCTTGGAGGCGACCTCAACCTTGGACTGAATGAAGAAATGGATAGGCTCAATACAGCAGGAACTCAGCGTAATTGGCAGTCCACAAATATAATCAAACAGTATATGAGCGACTTTGGTCTTTGCGATGCATGGCGCTCCCTTCACCCCACCAGTAAGGAATATACTTTTTTTTCACATGTTTATCACTCCTACTCTCGTCTAGATTATTTTTTGGTCAGCAGCTCACTGCTGAGTGACGTTTCAGACACTGAGATTCACCCTATAGCTGTCAGCGATCATGCTCCTGTATCTTTAACACTAATGCACAAGAATAATACTATGCCAAGTAAAAACTGGAGATTTAATACATCACTGCTTAAAGATGAAGACTTTATTAAATATTTTAAAAAAGAGTGGACTTCATATTTAGACTTTAATGACACTCCCGGAACATCAGCTTCTGTTTTATGGGAAGCAGGGAAAGCTGTGATGAGAGGTAAAATAATTTCTTTCTCATCACATAAAAAGAAAAAAGAAAACAAAAATATTCAGGAATTGGAAAAAAACATCAAATCACTAGAAGAAGCCTACGCGTCCCACCAAGATCAGGAAACATTGAACAAAATACAAAACTAGAATTAAATGAGATAATTGATAGAAAAACAAAATTCTTAGTACAAAGACTACGCTTACAAAATTATGAACATAGTAATAAATCCGGTCAATTTCTAGCAAACCAGCTAAAAATAAATAAAGAAAAAACAACTATATGTGCTGTTCAAGATTCATCTGGGAACACAATATATGAACCGAAACAAATAAACAACATTTTCAGGGATTTCTATAAAACGTTGTATTCACCACAAATAAACCCATCTAAAAAGGAAATTGATCAATTTTTAGACAACATAACTCTCCCAAAATTATTAGAAGCTCAAGCAATGGCACTGGATTCGCCACTGACATCAGGTGAACTCCAGGAAGCCCTGATAAGTATGTCCAATAATAAGGCTCCAGGTCCAGACGGCTTTTCTGCAGAATTCTACAAAGAATTCTGGACGATTCTAGCACCAGTTTTTTACAGAATGTTGTTAGAAATCAAAGAAAAGGGCAGACTTCCATCAAATATGAATTCTGCAAACATTAATCTCCTGCTAAAACCAGGCAAAGACCCTGTATATCCCTCAAGCTATCGTCCAATATCCCTTATTAATGTAGACCTCAAAATAATCTGCAAAGCTCTCTCGAAGAGACTAGAGAAAATAACCCCCCTCTTAATTCATCCTGACCAAACTGGTTTCATAAAAGGTAGGCACTCATCAACAAATACACGTAGATTACTTAATTTGATAGACTACTCATACAGTAAAAACCTTGAAACTACAATATTTTCCTTAGATGCAGAAAAAGCGTTTGACAGAGTTAACTGGAAATTTCTATTTGCAACTTTACACAAATTTGGTTTTGGATCTTCTTTCATCAACTGGTTAAAAATATTATATAATTCCCCAACAGCTTGTGTCAGAACAAATGACCAGACATCCTCCAGCTTATGTCTCCTGAGGGGCACCAGGCAGGGATGCCCACTCTCCCCTTCACTGTTTGCAATTTTTATCGAACCACTAGCAGCAGTAATTAGACAGAATTCAGCAATTAAGGGCATAAAATGCAAGAACGTGGAACATAAAATCAGCCTTTATGCTGATGATGTGTTACTCTTTCTCCAAAATTCACAAACCAATATCTCTGGGATGATTGAATTGATAAACTCTTTTGCAAGAATATCAGATTACTCAATTAACTGGTCAAAATCTACAGTCCTTCTAATAGGAAGGACTGTAGATTTTGACCAGTTAATTGAGTAATTGCTGCTTCCATAATTCCTCTTCTACTCCACTGCAATCGGGAAATATAAAATATTTAGGTATTAATATTTCTCCCAAGCTTGCAGATCTAACTAAATTAAACCATACCCCACTTTTAAAGAAAGTAGAAGGTGATCTGGCTAGATGGAAATGTCTACCCATATCACTCATGGGAAGGGTTGCTGCTATAAAAATGATGGTATTACCAAAAATAAATTATTTATTCTCAATGATCCCAACTAAACCGCCGCAAGATTGGTTCAGATCTCTAGATTCATATATGTCCAAATTCCTTTGGAAAAATAAGCCCCCACGTATAAGCTTAAAAACACTACAAAAGACCAAGGATAAAGGAGGATTAGAACTACCTAACTTTCAGCACTACTTCTTAGCCAACAGGCTTCAGTTTATCTCAGGATGGCTAAAACATACCCTTTTAGATGAACCTTGGCTAGATGTAGAACAAGCACTTTGCAATAATCTAGAGATTTCAGATCTAGCATTTATCAGCTCAAACATCCAACGACATGAATGCTTCAAAAGCATCAACATCAGCTCTTCTCTGACAGCATGGTGGGAGTTTCTGAAGTTGACAGAGTCTTCATTAATCCCATGCAAACGTACACCTATCTGGAACAACCCTGACATATTACAAAACAATAATATGATAAACTTTTCAGATTGGAATGGTAAAGGAATCAAATATGTAGAACATATACTAGAAGGAACAGAATTTATTTCATTTGACAGACTAGTTACACAATATGGGATCAACAAGAAAAGATTTTTAGAATATCAACAAATTAAATCCATAATAAAAAAGAAATTTAAACCGGGTCAAGTTGAACTACAAACACCACCAAGTGTGGTTCAATTTTTTACTCTTAAAACCCCCAAATTACTATCCAAAATATACAGAATGCTTTCTAAAACAGATGAATCAATATCACTTCCTATTGCAAAATGGGAAGCGGATTTATCAGTTAACTTAGACCAAAACTTCTGGTCTCAGATTTGCTTAAAAACCTTTCATCTAATCAAAAATCCCAGTCTTCAATTAATTCAATACAAAATACTACATAGAGTGCACTATACAGGTCATCGGATGTTCAAGATGGGCTTTGTATCTACCAACAACTGCTCACACTGCCAAACCAATTCACCGGACAATATCCATGCTCTTTGGTTCTGTCCACCAGTTCAGAAGTTTTGGCGCGAGATATGTGAAGACTTATCAAAGTGTCTGAAATGTAACATTCCAACTTCCCCCTTAGTGTGTTTGTTGGGCAGCTTAGATAATGTCACTTCAGAAAAGAATATAGCCCATATGGTTTTCACTGCCCTATGCATAGCCAAGAAAACAGTCCTCATGAACTGGAAAAATAAAAACAATCTTAATTCTAACCAATATAGAAATTATCTATTAGATTACATTAGTCTTGATACAGCCTCTGCCACCACATCAGATCAATCGCTCTGGGCTCCTCTGATCAGCTCCATCACCTAGTGGGGGTGGGGGGTCATATTTTGGTCTCGCCTTCACTGTTGTGATTGGTGTGGGGGTAGGGTCAGGCTTAGGGCGTCGGGGGGTTCCCCGGGAGCATCTTCCTTGGGGGGCTCAACCCGGGGTAGCGGTCATGGCCAATTAGGGGCTCTGTTGGCTCTTAGGTGACGGTTTCCTCGTGGCTACGTGCAGCGGGGCTAGGGGAGGGTCTGTGCTGACGGACCGGGGTTACTGACCTGGTAGCCTGGCTGCCCCTGGGTGGGTCCGGGACGGGCGTGAGGTTCTGGGGGCGCTCCGGCTCTGGCCTGGGGCCCTGGCCGGGCCTCGGGGGCCTGGGTCCTGGTTGGTGTGTTGCCGGGGTTGTGGGCCGTTGGGTATATGGGGGCCCACCACTGGCGCGGGGTGCCGCCGGTGCGCCGAGCCACCTGGGGGGCTCTTCAACTGGTGGGGGAGGGTTGTCACATCTTGCAGGAGCTTTCCTCTCTCAGGAACTCTCTCTGCAAGAGGGGGAGATACAGGAGAGGTGGAGGAAGATCTCAGCCTGGGCGTCTATTGTCTTATGTAGTCTGGAAGATGAGTGGATGATGGGGTGGGTGCAGTTTTCTCTGTGGTGGGGTTGGGTGGACTGCCCCGGGCTCTGTGGGGCCGGGCGGCGCCGCTGCGCTGGGCCCCGGTTCGGATGGGCCTGGGCCCCCCTTCCCTGGCGGGTCGCGGAGTATGGGGGTGCCTACTGGGGTCAGCGGGGGAGCTGGCCCCAGGGAGGGGTCACTTGCCCCTCCCTTCCTTCCCTCCCCATCTCCAGCTGCCTCCCTCTTCCCGCTCCACCACAACCACCCACACATGCAGGGCCTTGGAGTAGGGGTGTGTCACCAGGGTGCAGAGGAGGTAACCCCCCCTCTGTCCCCTTCTGGCTGCCTCTGCCTCAATTTTATCCCGCAACTTAGACATTCACATTACTCACACTCTCATTACACATACATATAGGATCTTGGGGGTGGGCACGCTACACGGAATCCCAATTACCATTACCATCAGGGTGTACACCTCACCCCTGGCGTCGTTGCCCACCTCTCAATTTTAAATACACGTAGACATTGAGGGCTAGCAGGAGGGACTATGCGCCTACCTGCTGCTCTCTGGCAGGTAGCTCCATGCCCTCCTGGGTTTTAAATGCACCTTAGAACACACATACATCAACACTACAATGAGCGGGTGGAGGGAGGTTAGGAGTCTTCTCTCACCCTCGTTCTCTGCGGTCTGCTGGAGCAGGGGGGCTAGGAGGAGGAGTTGGCCGTCCGACTGGGGTCCGGAATGTGGGGCCTCCCTGCTGCTGCGGAGTCGGGGCGGTCTGCTTCTCCCCACCGCAGGGAAAAAGGGTAACACAACCTGGGTCTGGGTGCAGTTCCCCCCTCCAGGGGCAAGGGTACCTAGACCCGGTTTGTAGAGTACGCTTGGGGAGTGTGATTGTGTGTACAGTGTGTGAGTCATCAAAATATTTAGGATTTTTTTCCCCCCTCAAAACCTTTTTGACTTTGCAAAAAGCTCTGCAACAATTTAGGCCTAATGTATAGAAATATTTCAGAAAATGAAACGTGAAAATGTTTTTGAAACTTTATAGAAAATAACACTTGTTAAACTCTATTATTCATCAAAGAAAATGTAAAAATCTGATAACACAGCTCCAACTACTGTATAGTCCAGTAAAGTCACACTACTTACATTTAGCAACCGTTTTATTAGGTACACCTGTTCCACTACTTGTCAGAGGAATCAGTCTTTACATCAGCAGCAACTCAAAGGCATGTAGACATGGCCAAGACAGCCTGCTGAAGGTTGAACTGAGCATCAGAATAAGGAAGAAGATGTCTAAGCGTGGCATGGCCATTGATGTCAGAAGCGTGTGAATATTTCAGTCACTGTTGATTTACTAGGATTGTGTGCAGGCTACATTTCGCACAGACTCATCAAAACATTTTACTTAACAGCCTCCATAGTCACCAGATCCCAGTCCAGCAGAGCATCCTTGGGATGTGCGTGGAAGGGAAATTTGGATGAACAGCTGTGACACAAGACTGAGACCATGTATTTCTATTTGTTGCAGGTAAACCTCTTACAGTGTGTTAGTTTAATTGCTCTTTCATACATATTAGAATATACGATTGAAAACATTAATGCAATGCTGGACAGTATTCCGAAAAGTGAGCAATCTCAAATTGTGACTGAAAAAAGTACAATTGTTCTGATGATTTGTCAGATTCAAGTGAGAAGTGCATAAACGCTACATAGCAGGAGGCTTCTCTGCAGCTCATAAATGACAGTTCACTTGACCACAGTGCTGGCTGCTGAAGTACCGAGAGCACAGCCTATGAACATCTGTACTAAATATGCCATTCTGGATTGCTCCCAATTTAACCTCTTTCATCTCTTTTTATAGCCCTGGTGATGGATACTTCCTTGTGTAGGCTCAAACTGATGTTTGAACGCTTGTGGTGACGTAAAATAAAAAAGACATTCAACAAATCTGTTTTGAAAATGTAAGGAGTACACACTACACGTATTTTATTGAGTAGGCAGTAAAAGTAAAAAGTAGTCAAAAAAATATAATAAAAGTACGAAAACCTGAAAATTACTACAGTAACGAAATACTTATTATCTGTCTGTGTGTCTCAGTTGTTTAATCCCAGATGGTTATTACATATATTTATGCTGTATAAGCACTGAAAACCTACCAGGAGGTGGCACCAGCTCCTGAAGAGTGAAGCTACATGCAAACGTTCAGGATCAGACAAAGCTGAATTGACTTTTCCTCCCTCACATGTAAACATTTTCCACACCAGCAGATGAAGGTGACTGGTTTCTCTGACATGAACCTGCTGTCAGGAATAGATAAAAACAATGCTGTGTGTTCAACACTGAGGATCAGGAAATTTTTAAATAACTCCAGAAATTCTATTAATAAGCATAATTTTCTTTCTTTTGTTAGATAGTTTGTCTTTTCATCTTACTTGTCTCTCACTCTGCTTGATCATTGACCTTTGTGGAATTAAATACAATACAATAAAAGTTGTGTGCACAGAGGCTTTGATAAATTAAGACTGCTTAATTAAGATAAATAGACTGCTATACCTTCAGCACCATCCTTAAAACCTTCTCCCTCACAGAGAGAGAATTATGACCTTTTTTTCTGCCTAGCTGACACCTACAGATTTACATCCCTGATAAGCAGAAGGAGTCTCACTAGCTGTTTAATGTTTCCCAAGAACTTACAATGGCCCCACCGTGTGTGTGTGTGTATATGTGTGATAGAGCAAAAGGCCCATTTGTGGTGCGCATGCATACAACTGGTGACAATGTGATTCTACAATCACTGAAGTGATATGGTTAAAACATGTGATCAATACAACAGAAAGGAAATCTTCCACCATAAGTACTTTGTGTGTTCTGACATTTTTGTTTATCTTTGTGTATCTGGGATGTTGTGTTGTTGTGTATTCCCTCGTTATCCTCTGTCTATATATTGTCTTGTGTTTTCCTTTGCTCCTCATCGAGTCCGTCTGCTTATCTCTCCTCTAGGTCTCCAAGTCCCAGGTTTCCTCAAGCTTTCTGTATTGTTTTTCTATGTATCTCTCGTGTTGTGCAGCCAAAAATAAAGCCTTCCTCTTTGTTAAATTTCCACCTCTGTTTGTTTGCATTTGGGTCGGCATTCTCTTGTTTCCACACCATCTGCATTAGAAGACATAGTACAAAGATTAACATGCCCAAATAACCTTTTTTCCATCCTCTTTTTTTCAAGTGATCATCTAGATTTATCTTGTGGAACTCAAACATGGTCATTGAGTCATTATTTTCAGTCATCTGTCCACATTTGTACTTCAGCACAACAGGACTGTGAGTATTACTGCAGAATGCTTGGAAGTGTAACAAGAATCAGTTTACAGACAAGTACTGTCTTGTGTGACATTTCTGGTTATCTTTAGTTATCTGGGACACTACAAACTGACACTGTGGTGAAAGAATCTGGGGTGAACAATTTAGGACTTGTTTGAAAGAAAAAAAACTTGTTGAACTAGACTACATAACATGATCGTGTCACTTCTGAATGCTGCACGTAGCTAAGACAAAAAGAAATTCAGGATAAACATTTCCAAGAAAAATGATACTGGGAAGCAAATTCATATTACTGACTTTTATTCATTGTATGATTTAATGATAGCTGTGCTTTTATCTTCTTCTGCATTCTATATATTTATTGGTTTATTTGCTTTTAACATGCACTATTATTTGCATTTTTAAATGACTTATGATTATTGATCCAAATTTTGAATTTTTAGTTCAAATCTTTGTCAATATTTGTGTAAGCATCCAGGAATGACGCACAACAGTGAGTGTCTGCAAGCTGCACATATAAAAATGTATACTCCCCTAACAGAGATATACAATACACTTAAAACATGCTGTAAATGAAAGAATTTGTGAAAACTTGGCAATTTTATACCCAAACATAAATATAAAAATAAAATATGTATAATTTGATAGATATAAAATAAAATTGCTTATCTATTACTACTTTAGTGTAGTGTGAATGGCCATGGGGGAGATCGTTAAAGGAAAAGCTATAAAACTAATCAAAATACAATAAAACTTCAAAATCTCTGCATTCGTTCACATTTTTCATACCCTTGCAGTGGGACAGATTGGAGTCTTTGTCAGGCAGATTCTGGCCCCTGGGTCATATGTTATGTTTCTGTTTGACCCTTTGTTCAACATGTTTTGTTGATACAATCAAGGTGCCTGAACAGGAGATGCAGTATACGTAAGCCATACAAGCCATGAGATGCAACTGAAATCTCCTCTTGAAACTTGAACCTGGAATGTTTAAAGTCAAACACTGAAGTTAGTTTTTCAGAATGTATGAAAATTGTTGTTCACAGCTGGATAACGTGGTCTACACAATGATCTCTAACTTTTGCAAACAAAACGTGAAAAATAAAATGACAGTGCCATCTAGTGACATTTTAAGAATATTGACAGTTAAATGTTATCAGGCTTTAAATGGAGCATGAAAATACCGACATACATTAAAACACATGGAAAAATGATAATTGAGTAGATTTGTTTGATGGTTGTAAGAGTAAAAACATCTGAAGGTTCAGTTACTTTGTCTCTGTACTTTGGTAGCACTTATTAGCCATATATATCTATACAACTATAACTATAACTATACTCACAAAATGGGTAATATAATTACTATTTCTCCTTGTTATGACTGTTGTCGTAATTTTAATATGCAAATCTGAGTGTGCAGGTTATTCTCCATGATTTGTGCATCCAGCTTTTACAGCTGTGGCTCCAGCAAACATCAGTTGATACTAGAAATTAATATTAAATAAATTCTAACAACAGCTGATCAAGCTTAAACGTGCTGCTGTTGTTTTGTGCGACATCCACTGGTTTCCTCTTTCTGGCGCAAAGTGGGCGATAAACAAACGAGAGAAAAGCCGATACGCTGATCATTGATCCGTTTCATGATTGAAGTAGCAAGCGGAGCGAATGGGAGAAGAAGAGGCAGGTGTGCAGCTCCAGCAGAAGCAGAGAGATGCAGATGAGGAACAGGACACCGTGGAACACAGACGAACCGGCAACAGGCAGGAGAACACACAGGGCTTAAATACACACACCAGTAATCAGAGGATGAGAGACAGGAGGGCAACACACCTGGGAGAAATCAGAGCTGATGGGACAGGGGAAATGTAAACTGAACACACTCACATGAGACGGGGACCTTCAGAATAAAACAGGAACTAGACAAGACACTAAACTAAACAGACCGATTCAGAAGCAGACAGTGTGACGCCATAGACAGACAGAGGGAACACGGAAGTGGGACCAGGGCAGGCACAGAACAGAAACCTAATAAATGGCAAATCATAACGGAATACATAATCAGAATAAACAAAAGCATAAAGAAACACAAAACACTGAGTCGGCAGACTCAGGACCATGACATAATCATTCAGTGATTTAAAGAATATGAACTTTTATTATTCATTCAGATGTTTTCTGACTCTAAATTTTATTTTGTCATTACTCATCTTTTTCTAATTTACATTTTAAAAATTTTCAGCTATTTTCCAACTTCTTCTGTGTGAACATCAGCTTTCAAAAGTTCTGCACTTTGGTTTTCAGGTGAAAAAGTCTGTATTTTCCAACTCATTCAACATTTTTAGCTTAATATTCATTAATTATTTCATTTCAGTGCATACATTCAGATTTCAGCATTCACACTGCAGTTTCTTCAGAAAATGCACTTTCTAGTTGGAATATGTTTCAGTAAACAGTTAAGAGAATTATTTGAACCAAAAACTTCAAATTTGGATTCATCTCTCCATAAGAGCTGTGGCCACTGATATTCAGTGCAGTTCTTGTGTAACTTGACAAATCTCAGCCTTGCTTAAAAATGATAGAGTAGTTGGACCGACTGTGTCAGGGTTTTTTCTGGATTTTTTTTTTTCTCATTTCTGAAGGACATGACTTTCAGATACAGTTAATCTGTTGTAGGCTGTTCTGTTTTTGTTTTGTTGTTGTTTGTGTTCTTTAGGTCTGCGACTTCATTTCTGTCCTTCACTTGTTGTTCAGTTTCCCAATCTTTTTAAGAACTGAAGATCATACCAAGTTATACCAGCATCTTGGCTAACAGCTCATTGGAAATCACCTTCTGGTGCAAAAATACTATTTTATATTTGTCAAACTGTGCTTTTCTTGTCATTTTTCATACATTTAACAAAAGAAATGGGAACTTTTTTTTTAATTTCTGGAACAGGCTGCAAGTAACAAAGTACCTACAAATAAATTAACTAGTTCCTCTCTTGGGTTAGGTGGGGTTTTTTTTTTATGCTCGAATGATTAATACGTCAGCGTTAATTGCCCTAACAAACAAAACCATTCCTCTGAAACTGCTCAGGCACAAGGACTGGTCTGAAAATTTGTGGAAAAAACAGCCAGAGTTCAAAGAAAAACTTTAAAAGAAGGAAGACTTAAAGTAAGTCTGGAAGCAAAACATAAAGAACTGAGGATAGTCTGAGACTTTTGCACAGTGCTGTACTTTTACATGACAAGTAACCGAGCGTTGACCAGCATGGGTGTAATTGGCTTCACATTAAAAAGCCTGAGCTGTGAACAGGAACACTTTCCCAAGAAAGTCCCATCCAAGATGGCCGACTTCTAAATGGCCACCATGGTCACCACCCATCTTTAGGAATTTGCCTCCTCACATATACTAATGTGCCACAAACAGGACTTTAATATCACCAACATTTTATCACGGTGTATCCATATAAATGGCCCACCCTGTACACAGCACATCTTTTAATTCAAATCTGGTCACAAATACCTTAGCAAATGAAATACTGTTGTTGTTTTTTTTTATAATTACACCCTTTGAAATGATATTAAAGAACTCAAAATCAGGTTATCAGACCTTCATGATTAATTCTGTTACATCATCCAAAACTGACCAAGTTTATACAGCTATGCGACATAAATTACACTTTAAATACACTCTGTTCACATATGGGTCCCACATACACAGTCACACTCGTTTCACTCCTCTTTGATAAGTAAGCAGACCTGAACCACATTAATATGCAAAGTCTGCAAATGTTTTTAAATTGCAGAGTTTTTAATTTTTGTAAAACATTCCAGAAATAGGTCTTCAAAAAAAAAAAACAACAAAAAAAAAAAACCCACAACATGAAAGGACTATTTTTCTGCTGTGGTTTGAATAATCGGCTTTATGTTTTTTCCACCCACCTCGTATTTAACTGATTCACTTTGCCTTCCATTATCTGTAGTTGGTTATTATATGTAAACAAGGAAAGCTTTCCCCTCATGAAGAGGCAGGTTATTTATGGATTACATTGAGAGGACAGGCTGTAGGCACTGATGCTTTCACTGGTTCATTGTCCCATTAGAAGTACTCAATACTGTCATTTTGAGTCTTGGGGTGCTGCAGATCAGTCAGCTCAAGCGTTCCTCCATAAGCCGGGAGTTTCTCATAAACACGGAGGTGAACATATTCGTTTCCTCCCACATAGACCTGCAAGGAAAGTTAAAGGAGATGCTTGATGTGCACATAGAAGTAATCCTGATCATTTTATTTTATCAATGTGCCAAACAACATGCTAACATGTGGAAAAGAAGAATCCACATCTTCATATATAGAGTGCCTGATTGTTGTAGTGTTCACAAACAGAACATCTGTTGAGCTCTGTTCATGGCTGACAGAGTTTATGAAGTAAATATGTGCTTATGCTTCTTTATTTAAGCCCTAGTACACAGGTGTTAAACTCCAGGCCTCGAGGGCCAGTGTCCTGCAGGTTTTAAATGTGTCCTTGATCCATCACAGCTGATTTAAAGCGCTAAATTACCTCCTCAACATGTCTTGAAGTTCTCCAGAAGCCTGGTAATGAACTAATCATTTGATTCAGGTGTGTTGAAACAGGGTGATATCTAAAACCTGCAGGACACCAGCCCTTGAGGCCTGGAGTTCGACACCCCTGCCCCTAGTGCGCATTGTGTGTGACAAGCGATCATTCACAAGAACTGGAAAAACCGGAACTGCTCGTCCTGTGCCACACCAGGAGTGTGAGGTGCACTTTGTGTGGAATTTGTGAAATTTGTGTGGAAACAAGGATTGAAAGCCTCAGCTATGATGCTAGAAAAATCAATAACAGTTAAAGGTTTGCATACACACCTTCTTGTAAAATCACTACATATGTGAAGAGATAGTAACTGAAAAAAAACCCCTGATCATTGCTTTAGTTTTCACCTGACAGATCACAATATGAATCAATGCTCTTTTTAATTATATTTTATTGCATGCAAGACCTCAAAGCTTTGTAGTGTTGCCACTGCTCACTGCTCGCATTACAAACATTACCTTAATGAAGTAGTTGGTCCCAGCTACAAGCTGTGTTTTGTAGTTCTTTGCAGTGAAAACCTCGAAGTTTCTCCCGGTTTTCTGCTCTGCGAGAGGCTTCATCTGAATAACAATGACAGCAACATCAATATGAATGACAGGCCCTGTGTGCGAGTGTAAAATCTCCCGTTTCTACTCACTGCATCACAGATCTTCTGAACTGCTTCATCAGCCTGTTTCACCTCGGTCAGCCCCCCGCACATTTCCACTTCGACAACATTTTGTTGGTAAAAAATGACCAAAAAGCTGATAAACACACGCCAATTCACAAGACTCTGCATTGTGGACCAGCGCAGAGGAAGACGGGTGTTTGTTGGTACGGTATTTGTAAACGATCATGTAAAAAAAACCAAATAACACAACAGGGAGTCATATGACTTCGCATTTTGGACCCTACCATCAGCTGAAGAACAAGGGGGGGTGGTAAAAATCAAAAACAAAACAAGCACACTTAGACTAGCACAAGAAAATAATAACTTTTGCCCACATTTTTGTCAGGGTTTGTCAGGGCGTATGACAAAATACTCTCGAGTCTGCCGGGAAGTGAAAATACAGGGTGTGAGCTGTGATTGAAATATTGGAAAGGATCACACATGAATCACAGCCTGAGTACTGCTTTCAGCTCTTCCATTCCGGTTATCCTACTTCTGACACCTGAACCTCAGCCTTTCCAAATCTCCAAAAATGTTATTTATGTAATACAATTATACCTACTGAGCTTAAGGAGATAGAAACAAAGTATTGATCCTAATGAGCTAGTATCGATCAGATACCAATACTAGAGTTGGTATTGATCCACCTACCTCTAGTGCACAGGTGTCAAACTCCAGGCCTTAAGGGCCAGTGTCCTGCAGGTTTTTGATGTGTCCTTGATCCATCACAGCTGATTTAAATGGCTAAATTACCTCCTCAACATGTCTTGACGTTCTCCAGAAGCCTGGTAATGAACTAATCAAGTGTTTCAGGTGTGTTGACCCAGGATGATATTTAAAATTTGCAGGACACCGGCCCTCGAGGCCTGGAGTTTGACACCCCTGCTCTAGTGTACACTCCTCTCTGTGCTCTGTGGTTTAGATATTATTTTATTACTATTATTTGTCGTTTAAGGCTGTAGAGATTGGATTTTACTGTTCCCTAGTTCTTGTTGTTTTGTTTTGTTTTTTCTGGGGAAAATCTTCTCTTCACATGCTTTTAAGTGAGTTCCAGGGTGCTCTGCCTAATTATTACACTTTTCTAGTTAACATTTGGAGCTGGAAATGCAAAAATAAAAAAACAAACAAAAAGGAGATTGATGCTGATTGATGCATCGATAGGACAGCTTTTGCAGAGTTTGTCCCTTTGTAGAAAGATATCGAGATTATATTATGTAACAACTGGGAACACGAGAAGCTTGAAAAGTACCAAGGGCTCAGAGAAGATGTGGAGGGTGAAGGTAACAGTGGTCCCAGTGGTAACTGGAGCACTAGGTGCAGTGACTCCCAAGCTAGGCGAGTGGCACTAGGAAATCCTGGAACAACATCCGAGATCTCTGTCCTGAACAGCAGGATACTGCACAGGACCCTCAAGATCCCAGGCCTCTGGTGGAAGACCTGAGCTGGAAGGATAGACAGTCTGCAGGGGCAAGAGGGGAATTTTAAAATAATACATTAATTGATTAAAAGATTATACAGTTTATATAATTTATATGTTCATTTATATAATCTACACACGCACAGTTACTTTAGCCTTCCCCACTGCTCTGCGACCAACTTACCGTAAGGTTGACAGCTGCAACTATTCTGGTGCACGCAGCACTATGGAGGTAATTACATTAAACACACGCAGCACTGAGGCCGTCCAAAAAGCAGCGACTTCATCCAAAATGCTGTACATGTCACAATGCTTTCACATTTACAAGATAACTGCAAAACACTGATTAAATAAATACAAGATGCAGTTGCGTTCATAGTCAACATCACCAGAACTCTTACCATCAATAACACACACTGTAGTAATCGATATACTTACAGGTATCTGAACACACACTGGCAGTCCTGGACTTTCCTCACCACCAGCCTATATCTGACATTTCCCACTTCAGTGTGCAGCTCTCTTATTCCAGCCACGGGGTGCCCAGCATTCCCAGGCTTAATGACTGACGGAGTGGAGCCGTCAGGGTGCACGCACTCAGAGCATGACCAAAACATATTATATCCAGTAAGTAAGATCAACTCAGTTTATAGTGTCTTTTACTGCTTATATCATTAAGGGCAATAAAGAGTACTGTGTGATATTTTGGTGGGGATTTATTTATTTTTGTTGTTTTTTTAATGCAATTAAAAACATAAATACCACCCTCATGGGTATACAGTAAGCTTGAAGATCAGATGACAGCAAGTTAAGTCTAAAGTCAACTCTTTTAGTCTGGCACAGAACTTCTTTCTTATCTTTTTTTTAGTTTGTCATTCAAATGATAAAGTATGTCTGATCTATATGGTAAACATAATAAACATCAAATAAAAGTCAAATATTTAAAGTCTACCATCAACTGTTTACATGCTACAGTTCATCCTAACTATTATGTATAATATTATTTATTCACTTTTTAAAACATAAATGAGCCTGACATTTTTTGCTTTAGCTCTAGCTCACGTGGAAAAGAAACTTTTCACTGAACTCTGTACTGTCCTATGAAAAACTAAGTACAACACCTGACTCAATACTTTGTCGAACAAAACAAACCAAAAAATTCACACTGATGTAATTAAAAAAAGACAAGTGTCAGTAACAAGATAAACTAATGTTCAAATTTGCTAATAAAATAATGCTGACAACCTACTGAGCACCTTTCATGTGTACTTTCAGTTATCTCCTAAAAGCTGGAAAAGTAGATTTCAATCAATAAAAGACTCTCTGACTGAACTGTGCTTTATTTTAGGTCACCTTCAGATATACGTTCAAAAAGGATAAAATGCTAAATGAAATATAACTCTCCAAATGATGCTATAATTGACTCTTGCACACGGGATGTGGGGAAGAAAAGTATTTAAACTTCAGTCTCACATGGTTATTGCTACAAGAATGTAAAATATGATTTTGTGAATTTGAAAACACAAAGCATTGTGTGCTAAAATCCTTCAATTCAGAGCCTGGAGACATGCTTACAGCATTTCTCTCTCATATCCTTTGCAGCTCTTTTTTAGCTTATTATTTTCTCACTTTTTTTACTTTTCTGGTTATTGCACCTTCTCAGATGTGACTACAGGGAAGCTCTCTGTCCATATCTCTTCCTGCTGTACTGCCCTCTGATGACTTCTTTGCCCTTCTCTTTTCTCTTTTCTTCACATCTTTCAAACCTACATCACTTTTTCACACCACCTGATATAAAACTCCAGTGTCGTTTTTGTTCTATATAAATCTCTGCTTTTTCACCTCCTCTGCTATAGTCCATCCTTTCTCCCTTTTACCAGGATAAGAAACTGATTCTTAATACTTCATTTTGGATGAATTGTTTTCCCAACCGCTGCCAAAATCCAGGTTTTACTGATAAATCTTTGCTTGGTGGAGGGACTTTAAATGTTTTCCTCTCTCTGCTGCTTTTCTTTTTATACTGACCTTATTTATTTTATCCTGCAGTCAAGTCAGGCGTGCATGCTGTTTGTGAGGCAAAGCAGAGGGAAAGGCGGGATTACAAATGCACAAGAGGCTAATTAGACAATGAGACCCAGGAGGGCGCAAAAGTAAAGATGAAAGCAAAACTAAACCAAACCAAACTTTTTCCACCACTTGGTGAGTAGTTGGCATCAGTGTTGGTCAAGTTACTTGAAAAAAGTAATTAGTAAATAATTACTGATTATATCCCCCAAAAGTAATCCCATTACTGATTACTTATTTTCAAAAGCAATTAGTTACTTAGTTACTTAAAACACACGATTTACAACCTGAATAGGTGATAAAGCAATAGATCTTTCAGCCTTATTCTACTTTTTCTGCATAATCCATCATACAAAATGTAATCAAATGAAAAAGTCTCTTTTTAAAACTAGTTTTATTAGTTTTAATCTTTTAACTTTATGCATCAAGCAAAAGTTAAATCATATGCAACATCCTCTGACTGGAAGAAATTTTTCTGCACATTCCAGCACATAAAATAAAATAGTTTTTTGTGTTTACATTCACTCTTTCAAAGATGCAAGTAAAATACAGCATAAAATAAATCAAATCAAAGACTCAGCGGTCCTGTTGCTCTATTTTCCCCTGCTTAGCAGGAGTGGGGCAGGCGGAGGTTTGCCCTGGTGCAGGTGTGCCGCATGTCAGTGGAAGAATCTTGGAGTTTCTCTGTGAATTTCGCATTCCCGTGGCAGCGTACTCGGTGCTTGCTCGGAAGTTTAGGGGTTTTTTCGCTGTAAGAAGAAGTTTTCTTCCATGCAGTGAACAGTGGACACTAATGTTTTTGTCACTTTTTAAGGAATCAAACTCAAAGTAAGATCAGTATTTCCACGCTTTAAAAGCTGCATGGTCGTTCTCTCTCCCGCACTGTCATGGTCCCCGTCAGTCAGTCAATCGGATTATGCGTTATTGCCCATCTCTGGTCCACATACAGAAAGTGTCATAGAAAGATTAAGGTATCATGCCACATTTGACCTCCGACCTCTTGTTCATGGTTACTAAATTAAAAGTCAAAGTGAAAGACAAATTTGAAACTTTGTTACTTACTACCATTGTTTGGAATAGATGGGAATATAGGGAATTATTTTTATTTGAAGACAGCGTTGTCAAGAGAGACAATGACCTGCCTAGTTAATAGGAAATATACTTTACTATGATATATAATAAGCTCATGTTATTCATGTACTTTATTATTAAACATTTAAACAATGCAATGAATGTTACACATGTAGTATATCTGCATATCTGTATAAATAAAAAAGAATTATGTCAAGTATAGTAAAGTGAGTTTCATCAGGACAAAATAAAGTGTTAAAGTGAATTGTTAAATGTTGTCATTTTTATGCTAACCATCTCTACATTGTTTCAACTCTGTGATGAAAGGAATTCCTTTGTCCCCCTCCCCAGCCTCTTGAGGTTCTGGGGGGGCTGTAGTGTTTTATCACAAGCACATCATTGTGAAGGGTTGTTTAATGTTTGGTAAGCTTCCTGCCCTTTTTATGGCTTCACTGTGTTGTTCATGGTGAACCAATATAATTGAACCATACATTGGGTGTGGGGGAGTTTGGCATTTTATGACTAAGGATGTTGCTAGAAACAGTTGGAAGTCACGCACACAGAGAGACACATTCAAACACACACACACATTCTCACATGCATACAGATGTTTACACATACATACGCGTGGTGCCTTGTCTTAGAACCATGTGGGCGTTGCTTTGCTGTGATGTGTATTGTGTGAACTGTTTTCCCAATAAAAGGCAGCAAGCGGAGGCCGTCGTTGGGGTCATTTTGTGGTAGACACCGACGAGGCCTCCCTTGCAAGTAAATCGATCTATAGCTGACTGTCTTGTTTTCTTCATGATGCATAAGTCTCTAAACTAGCGGGGCTTGTGGAAACACAGACACAACATAAAGGCCCTTGCTCTTGTTGTTATTTCAATACAAATTTCTTAAAGAAAGACAAAGAAAAGGAAATAAATAAATACAAAATATCACACTATTGCCCTTTAATTAGTTTTAAAAACCTGACATCTGTGCAGACCACAACTAGACAGATAAGCACATCGGATTCAGATTTGATTTAAACTAACATCTGTCGGTCTCTAGAAGTCTAAAACATCTGTTTCTACCATTAAACATCCAATATACTCAACTTCCCAGAAAGCTTTGACTTCACGTGTGAAAATAGGAATGATTTTTGTTGTTTTGTAGCACGATATCAGCTCAGATATTAAACTGCATAGCATTCATCCCATGTTTAAACAAAATGTGGTATTTTCTGCTATTTCCTGTCAGGACAAATGGAAATGAAAATATAATTTGCTTTAATATGATGGAACTAAAAAAGCTTGATTTTCATCATTGACTGAGAATATTGGATCTGTCTCCCAGTCTGGCTGTCCTGATTATAATGATGTATAAACCTTCAGCTGACGAATAGATGCCAAAAGCCAAGAAAACCATAGAATTGTGCTCATTTTGCTGTCAGTAGACGACATGAAGAGAGCTGATACTGAGATGTCTTTATTTCCTTGATGCCTTGTTGGCATGTTGAATGAGTTGTAATGTTTACAAGTTTTAATTTTTTTTGACTTTCTGAATTTCCCTCCCCTCTGTGGTGAGAAATAACTTTGCATTTGCAGAGCTAAATTATTCAATAAGTTAATAGCTTCACAGCGAGGTCACCTGCAGCACGAGAAATCCATTTTCATGTTATTTAATGTACCTCGGTACAATGGCAGTCCTGTAATGAAGTGCCTAATTTAAAATGTAACATCACCTATTGGTTAAACAAGCTTAGATTATAGGACTCACATGTTTTCATTTCTAGTCTTTAAAACCTGTCTCTACCCATCTAGTATTAATTCCTTCTGGGATACAAGTATGTATATTATGCACACACACAAACACACATGCAGCTATTACCCATTTCTTGTTTTTATAGCTAAGATCAATTATTGTTGAATGAAGACATTTTTCAAACACATGTAAAATGTGGCCAATTGTGTTTATTGGGTAAAGGAAAAGGTAGAAGGGGGAAAAGGGGGGAAAGAAAGAAGAAAAGAAAAAGGAGAGAAAACCCCAACAATCCCCTCTGAGCAAGCACCAGGCGACAGTGGATAGGAAAAACTCCTTTAAAGTGAAAGGAACCTAAAGGAGAAACCTATGGCAGAACCAGGCTCAGGAGGGGGCAGTCAACTGCCGGGACTGGTCGGGGGGTGAGGATGAAAAAAGAAAAAGGAGGGAGGGGAAGGGGAAGGGGAAGGGGGAAAAGGGGGGATAGAAAGGGGAAAAGAAAGGGGGGAGAAAACCCCAACAATCCCCTCTGAGCAAGCACCAGGCAACAGTGGATAGGAAAAACTCCTTTAAAGTGAAAGGAACCTAAAGGAGAAACCTATGGCAGAACCAGGCTCAGGAGGGGGCAGTCAACTGCCGGGACTGGTCGGGGGGTGAGGATGAAAAAGGAAAAAGGAGGGAGGGGAAGGGGAAGGGGAAGGGGGAAAATGAAGATGGAATAGAGGTGGAGGAAGACGAGGTTACATCAGGTGAGAAGCAGCAGTGTCTCTCCTCCAGAACCAGAAGAAGCGTTTTGTCTTCTTTTTCAGATACTCTTCCACGAGCACCTTTTTCTCAATGATGAGGGTTTTCAGTTCATCCATTGTTTCTGTGTTTTCTTTCTCAAGTTTGTTGCATCTTTTCACCATGTCTTCTAATTGTTCTTGTTTTTCTTTAAGATGGTCTTTCAGTTCTTTAACTGTTGCCTCCTCTATTTGCTTTGCCTTGTGCACATCCGTGTGCATGTCTTCCAGCTGCTGGTTTCTCTTCTGGATATCTTGAAGTCTACACTGCAGGTCTTTATGTGTTTTCTGTTGTTCTTGCTTTTGCGCCTGGATTTCAGTGTTTTTGTGCTTCAAGGTCTTAGAAAGTTCTTCAAGTTCGGTATTTTTTCTCAGCATTTCATTGATGCTACTCTGCATCGCTGAGCATTGATTTTCCAGTTTTTTCTTTTCTCCTTCCAGTACAGTTGTTTTGTACTTCGTTTCATTATACAATTCTTGGAGTTCTTCATTTTTCCTCTGGAGAACAAGTTTTTCTTCTTCCTGTTGTATTTTCTGTTGGTCTTTTTCTTGAAGCAGCTCATTATTTCCGTGCACTTTTTTATCGAGCCTGATTTGGAGCGATCTGTGTTTTTCCTCCATCTCGTCAAGCTTGGAGTCCATTTCCTTCTGTTTCATTTCCATTTGCTTCTTGTTTTGAAGCAACTGTTGATTTTTGTGCAGAGTTTTGTCATGCTTCACCTGCAGAGCTTTGTATTTTTCCTCCATGGCTTGGAGTTTGCTCTGCAGGTCTCTCTGCTCTACAGGCTCTTGTTTCTTGTCTTGGAGGAACTCTTTATTTCTCTCCAGTGCTTCATCAAGAATTACTTGCAAGCCTTCATTTTGTTTCTCGATGTTCCTCAGCTTGCAATCCATTTCTTCCTGTTGTATTTTCTGTTGGTATTTCTCGTGAAGCAACTCTTTATTTTTGAGCAGTGTTTCCTCAAGAGTTATTTGGAGCATTTTGCATTTTTCCTCTAAGACTTCAAACTTGCAGTCTGTTGCTTTCTCAAGCATTTCTTGTTGCTCTCTCTCTTGAATGAACTCTTTATTTCTGTGCACTTTTTTATCGAGCCTGATTTGGAGCGATCTGTGTTTTTCCTCCATCTCGTCAAGCTTGGAGTCCATTTCCTTCTGTTTCATTTCCATTTGCTTTTTGTCTCTAAGCAACTGTTGATTTTTGTGCAGAGTTTTGTCATGCTTCACCTGCAGAGCTTTGTATTTTTCCTCCATGGCTTGGAGTTTGCTCTGCAGGTCTCTCTGCTCTACGGGCTGTTGTTTCTTGTCTTGGAGGAACTCTTTATTTCTCTCCAGAGCTTCATCAAGAATTACTTGCAAGCCTTCATTTTGTTTCTCGATGTTCCTCAGCTTGCAATCCATTTCTTCCTGATGTATTTTCTGTTGGTCTTTCTCATGAAGCAACTCTTTATTTTTGAGGAGTGTTTCCTCAAGAGTTATTTGGAGCATTTTGCATTTTTCCTCCAAGACTTCAAACTTGCGGTCTGTTGCTTTGTCAGGCGTTTCTTGTTGCTCTCTCTCTTGAATGAACTCTTTATTTCTGTGCACTTTTTTATCAAGCCTGATTTGGAGTAATCTGTGTTTTTCCTCCATCTCGTCAAGCTTGGAGTCCATTTCTTTCAGTTTCATTTCCATTTGCTTCTTGTCTTGAAGCAACTGTTGATTTTTGTGCAGAGTTTTGTCATGCTTCACCTGCAGAGCTTTGTGTTTTTCCTCCATGGCTTGGAGTTTGCTCTGCATGTCTCTCTGCTCTATGGGCTGTTGTTTCTTGTCTTGGAGGAACTCTTTATTTCTCTCCAGAGCTTCATCAAGCATAACTTGCAAGCCTTCATTTTGTTTCTCGATGTTCCTCAGCTTGCAATCCATTTCTTCCTGATGTATTTTCTGTTGGTCTTTCTCATGAAGCATCTCTTTATTTTTGAGCAGTGTTTTCTCAAGAGTCATTTGCAGCATTTTCAGTTCTTCCTCCAAGACTTCAAGCTTGGAATCCGTTTCTTTCTCGAGCATTTCTTGTTCCTCTCTCTCTTGAATGAACTCTTTATTTCTGTGCACTGTTTTATCAAGCCTGATTTGGAGCAATCTGTGTTTTTCCTCCATCTCGTCAACATTGGAGTCCATTTCTTTCAGTTTCATTTCCATTTGCTTCTTGTCTTGAAGCAACTGTTGATTTTTGTGCAGAGTTTTGTCATGCTTCACCTGCAGAGCTTTGTATTTTTCCTCCATGGCTTGGAGTTTGCTCTGCATGTCTCTCTGCTGTGTGGACTGTTGTTTCTCTTCTTGGTGGATTTCTTTCAGTTTTTCCAGAGCTTCGTCAAGCTTCTCTTGGAGCTCCTGATTCTTCTTGAGCATGTTTTCCTGTTTTATGTTCTCTTTTTTCTCCTTTTGGAGCAGATCTTTATTTTTTTCCAGAGCTTCGACAAGCTTTTCTTGGAGCTCCTGATTCTTCTTGAGCATGTTTTCCTGTTTTATGTTCTCTTTTTTCTCCTTTTGGAGCAGATCTTTATTTTTTTCCAGAGCTCCATCAAGCTTTTCTTGGAGCTCTTGATTCTTCTTGAGCATTTTATCCCCTTTAATGCTCTCTTTTTTCTCATTTTGGAGCAGATCTTTAATTTTTTCCAAAGCTTCATCAAGCTTTTCTTGGAGCTCCTGATTGTTCTTATCTTGGAGATCCCTTTGTTTCTCCTCAATAATACCTTCCCTTTCCTGAAGCTGGTAGGATAATTTTTCTACTTCAGCGCTCTTTCTCTCATTTTCTTCCGTCAGGATCTTAATCTTCTCTCTGTTCATGAGATTTTCTTTCTCCATTTCTTCCAGTCGCTTTTCCTCTAATTCTACCTGTTCATTCCAAGGAAGAGAGCTGATATAAGGGTCTAGGGACTCATACCATGGAATAGAGCTGGGGTCAGATTCTTGTCTTTCTTGCTGTTTCTGAGACATGTTGGAGTCTGTATACCGTGAGTACGAAAAGGATCCAAATGTTTGAAAGTGCTTTACTGGTGAACGTTTGAATGCTGCTAACACAAGTGCTGCAAATAACGGACTAAAAGTTGTACATCCTCACCCCTATTTAAGGATTCATGAGGATCAAAGGATCAAAGGATCAAAGCTTTAGAAGCCTGTGACATCAGAATTCTATAAGCCAATGAGGTTGTCACATGACATTTATGAATGAGGTCATATTTTTGTATGAATTTTTTTTTAAATAACATCAACATTCCGTAAGCCAATGAGGTTCTTACATGACATTTTTAATGAGGATAATTTGTTTGCTTTTTGCTTAATTTTAGCAGCTTTATGTTTGCAGCTCACCACAGGTTGAGTAAAAGAGTGGGTGAAGTTTTGCCTTTTCCCATCCTCCTGTAAGCTTTGATGTTTTTTGCTTTTCATGCTTCAAATATTCATAAAAAATTTGGATAATTTTCCTTTTTTGTGTCATGGCGAATGCTAATAAACCATGTACTACATGTGCATTTTAAAAACTCACATCAATTCGCTGATGGTGTATGATATTAAAAGGAAATGAAGGCTGCTTTTTGATAAGGTATGCTGCAAATGCTTATCTTATCAGCTTAGTGTGGGATCACCGCAGTCATAGTTGGATATATTGTGTACAGTGAATATATCCCAACTATATCCCAACAAATCAAACGAAGCCACTTTAATGTGTCGCATGCTCAATTTGAAGCTTGTAAACATAATTTTTTAATGATAATACATTCCCAATAACTGAAATAACTCTTAGCCTGAGAGACGGAGGCCATATGAATAAATAAAACAGATGAGATTTTTAGTACAAACTGTAAACTTCATCCCGACTGTGAGCATTTTTTCCCATATTCTGCCAAATGCTTGTAATCAATCTAAAAATATGTTTGCGATATTACTATTCTGGATTTTAATACATAATTTAGTACTGTTTTCATCTCTGTGGCGTTTATGCTGAGCTTCCTGAAGGTCATTTGGCCAATTTTGAAGCAGTGGGGCTCCCATCTAAGTGTTTCCTTTCCACTACCTTCTGTGGAAGGTGTAAATGAGGAGAAACCGAGAGCCAATAATAACTTTCACGTTCATTTCCAGGCTATTTTATTTTTCCAAGTACTGTGAATTGGCCCAAGGCTGCAAATTATGGAAGTGATACTTTCCAAAAAATGCATTCTTCGCAAAAGATTTTTACTGTTTAGATTCAGTCTTTTTTGGGTGTCCCCCTCCTCACAGTAAAATTGTGTGCAAGCATAAAAATCAGCACTAATTGTCTTTAAAGACCATCATGTGAATTTGGTTCTCCTGCTGATTTAACAAGCTGCTGCAGTGCTTTGTGACATTTTTGGCATATTTAAAACATTATTTTTAACCCATTTTGACCCCGTGTGGTTATTTTTGACTGACTCCTATCAGACATGATCTGAGTCAGTTCACTTCCTAGTTATGGTATTTTACTAAAATTGGGTCTGAATGGCTAAAATAATTATGTTCATCTCTATGTTATGTTCTAAGACATCCAGTGGGATCTTGCCTGGGTATTTTCCCTTTGGAGATTATCAGTGCACACCTAACTCAGAGGCAATTATGAGCAAGACCCAGAAACTACTGGAGAGCTTATACTTTATGTCTCATCTGGCCTGAGATCTCCTTGGGATCCTCTGGAGGATCAGGAAAGCGTTGCTGGGTAGAAGAAAACATGGTGGTAACAAAGTAATAAATCAAGCCAACTGCTACTGAAAACAAGAAGTAATTGAAACATGAAAAACAAATGCATGAACATGAATGAACTGATGAAGAAGCACTAACACTAAAAACCCCAAACAGAAAAAATACATTTAGATAACCCCGTTAGTTCAAACTGTATTCATGTGTCTGACCTGAAATGAAACAGTGCCATGCCTTATTCATTACAAGACAGTCCATTTTGGACTATCTTGTAATCCAATGAAACCAGAAGTCCGAGCGAGATTTCAAATTTAGAAGTTCTCTGCTCCAGTCCTCTTTGTCCTGTGCTAGTGCGCAATGCACAATGCTAGTTTTTGATCATTACTAATGTGGCCTTATTGCTTCGTAGCCGATATCAATCTGGGTCTGGGTACGTGTTTCATCAGGAGAACGTCCAGGAAACCATGGACAACTTCAAGTTCCTGGTCAAAGACAGCAAACCAAATGTGGTCAGTGACAACGTCTTCCACGTCCAGTGGTCCCTCATCAGCTTTGAGCACAAAAGGTCTGCACCATTTCCCAAAAAATATGCATATTTTATATTGATTACCTGTTGCCCATATTAGGAAATAAACATGTGTTTAGCTTCACTGATTATGCAATTGTCTGGCCTCTTTCAGTGTGACAAATGAAGAAATAGAGTCGGCTCCTGAAACTGCAAGTATTTCACAAATCAGAAACAATAACAGAAAAATAATCTGCTTCATTTATTTACCCACCTCGTATTTAACTGGTCCAATTTGCCTTCCATTACCTTCAGTATGTTATTATATGTAAACAAGGAAAACTTTCCCCACATGAAGCAGCAGGTTATTAATGGATTACAATGAGAGTACAGGCTGTAGGCACTGATGTTTTGGCTGGTTCATTGTCCCATTAGAAGTACTCAATACTGTCATATTGAGTCTTGGGTGCTGCAGATGGGTCAGCACGAGCATTCCTCCATCACATGGGAGTTTTTCATAAACACCGAGGTGAACATATTCGTCACCTCCAACATTGAGCTGCAAGGAAGTACAAGAAAAGTTAAAGGAGATCCTTGTGCACATAGAAGTACTGCTGATCATTTTAACACAGCTGTGGTAAGTCACACTAGCCAAACGACATGCTAACATGTAGAAAAAGGAGAATCTACACCTTCATATATATAGAGTGCACGTTGGATCACAAACAGAACATTTGTTGAGTTCTGTTCATGGCTGAAACAGTATGAAGTGCACATGAATTTCCATTTTATTTTGCAGGTTTCTCTCAAATTTTGCAGTGATAAGTAACATTTCAGGCTAAAAAGTCTAAAAGTTTTGTATGAGCCTCTGCATAAATATAAAGCCACATAAGCGCAGAGTGTAGAAGCTTCAGTGTAGCTGAAAAAAAAATCCAGTGAGCATCGCTTTAGTTTCCCCTGAGAGATCAGATTATCTACCATCAATGCTCTTATTGATGATATGTTTTTATATTGAAGAGATTTGTAAAGTTGCCACTGTGCTCACTGCTTACATTACAAACATTACCTTAATGAAGTAGTTGGTCCCAGCTACGACCTGTGTTTTGTAGCTCTGTGCAATGAAAACCTTGAAGTTTCTCTCGGCTTTCTGCTCTGCGAGAGGCTTCATCTAAATAAAAATGACAATAGCATCAACATAAAGCACAGGCCCCGTGTGTGCATAAAGTTGTGAGTGTAAAATCTCTCTTTTCTACTCACTGCATCACAGATCTTCTGACCTTCTTCATCAGCCTCCTTTTCCTCGGTCAGCCCTCCACACATCGGCATTTTGACAAATTTTTTTGGTGGTGAAAAACGAGCAAATAGTGAATAAGCACACGCAGAGCCTGTTTTTATGGGGCTTCAGTGAGTCAGCGAGTCATGGGGTGATTAGAGGGGTGGTATTTGTAAAAGGTCATGTAAAAAACACACACACACAGAAAGAGAGAGAGAGGGAGTCTGATTTTGTGTTTATAGGATACATCTCTTAAACGTCTCTTAAATACAAAAATTTTTAGACAATTCCCTTTTTCCTGCATTCTCTCGAGTCTGCCGGGAAGCGAAAATACAGGATGTGAGCTGTGATTGTAATGTTTGGAGAGGGTCACACATGAATCATGGCCTAAAAAACTGCTTTCAGCTCTTCCTTTCCGGTTATCCTACGTGTGACACCTGAACCTCAGCAAACCACAGTTCCCAGAAGTAAGAGTGGAGACTGCTCTCTGTGGTTCAGACATTATTTTATTTCTATTATTTGTTGTTTAAGGCTGTAGAATTAGATTTTACCCTGTTACCTAGGTTGTTTTGTTTGTTTTTTTAACCAGGGGGTCTCTTTACCTCACATACGTTCAAGAAAACACTTCTGGAGTCGTTACAGTACACTTGGACCAGTTAGGTTCAACTACTAGCGTAGTAATGAGTGTAGCTTGTAATAAAGACCCCAGACCAGAAAATAAGTTTAAATTGCTGGCTTATTATTTTGTAAAAACAGAGAATAGACAGTTGACACACATTACATAAAACATTCCACACCACATTTAAGGAAAACAAGATATTTCCTTTCCCTTTTTAGTTCAGTAATTTCTGTTTATTTATCCTATTTATCTTAAAACCTTTTATTTGGCTTTAAAAGGATGTTATTTTCAACCTAGGTTATTGTTTTATTTATTTTAAGGTCTAAGTTCGAGTTTATACTTTAATCTATTTGAATTAACACTGTGTTATTTTAAATCAAGTTTAGTTCTTTAGGCCCAAGATTTAATTTAATCTTGGTCTAGTTCACCCTTAGATTTCAACCATTTCTTATGTTGTTTTAACCCAACAAAATTATTTACATTTCTGTTAACACCATTACAGTGTTAAAATATAAGGTTGACTAAAGATAAATTACAAAGAACAAAAAAATGTAAAAAACTGAAAACAATTCAGCAAAAGGCTGAATAACCCCTTAAACAAACAAACAAACAAAAAGAAAAGTTGTCTCTGTGTCCTTTAACTATTAATCCCGGAATCACTCTGAATGGTTATCCAGTGCTTTGAGAGTCCACTGTTCTTTTGCAGAGGTGTATGGATTATGGATTGTGTTGTAATTGCACATGATCTATGTTGTGTCCACTTGCTTGTGCTTCGACCAGCTAGGTCAGGTGTTGGGTTCGTTATTGAACAGGTACCACAATGGTTCTGGTGCGTACAGGAATCAGGGCAACTCTAACATTAAACCCCTTCTGCTGTTACTTTGAGTGTTATTGTTAAATCTCTGAGCTCTCTTGCTTTTATCACTCAAGAAATATTTCCAAGTCGCACTTTAGTGTGTCATGCTCAGAATTACTGTTATTCATGCCTTTATTTCATCATGTCTGAATTATTGTAATTCATTGTTCACTTGTCTTTAAAAAAAACAAAAACCTTGGGATGTCTGCAGGCTTCTGACTAAGTCTTCAAAGTGCTCACATCTCCCTGTTGCAAATTCAGTTCCTAATTCAACTGATTCAACTGAAAGTACAGTACTGTGCAAAAGTCTCAGACTGTCCTCATTTCTTTATATTTTGCTTCCAAGGAGCCAGACCTACTTCTAGGACTTCCTTCTTTCAAAATTTTCTTTGAACTCTGGCTGTTTTTCCACTTATTTTCAGACCAGTGCTTGTTCCTGAGCAGTTTCAGTGGAATGGTTTTATTTGTTAGGGCAGTTTACGCTGACATATTAATCATTCGAGCATTTAAAAAAAAAAACTAACTCAAGAGAGGAACCAGTTAACTTATCTTTAGGTACTTTGTTATTTGCAGCTTGTTCCAGAAATAAATAATTTGTTCCCATTTATTTTGTTAAATCTATGAAAAATGACAAAAAAGCACTGTTTGACATACATAAATCAATATTTTTGCACCAGAAGGTGATTTCCAGTGAGCTGTTAGCCAAAAAGCTGGTATAACTTAGTATAATCTACAGTTCTTAAAAAAATGAAGAAACTGAACAACAAGTGAGTGGCAGACCTAAAGAAAAAACAACAACAACAACAAAACAAAAAACAACCTACAACAGATTAACTGTATCTGAAAACATTGCCCTTCAGAAATGAGAAAAAATATCCAGAAAAAACCCTGACACAGTCGGTCCATCTACGGTTTACCATTTTCAAGGAAAGCTGAAATATGTAAAGTTACACAAGAACTGCACTGAATATCAGTGGCCACAGGTCTTATGGAGAGATGAATCCAAATTTGAAGTTTTTGGTTCAAACAATTCTCAACTTCTTACTGAACAATATTATAGTTATATTATAGACACAATGTGTAGACTCTCATCTTTCATTTGAGGGTATCCACATTCAAATTGGATGAAGGCTTTAGGAGTTTCAGCTACTTAACATATGCCACCCTCTTTTTAAAAGAACTACAAGTAATTGGACAATTGACTCAAACGCTATGTGCTATGTGTGACACACTGTAATGTGTGGTCACATTATGTGATTTAATTTTTGTATATTGTATAAGCTTTTAGGTGTAGTTTTGTTAAGGAAGGACCTTAATCTTGTGATTTTTGTTGGAGATCCAACATGTGGTGTGATCCCTAGTTACGCCACAAGGGGGCACTTCCGCCCAGTGAGATGGTTTAGTGTGACGCTACTGCTCGTCTTCAGATCTGGCAGAAGCGAGAGAGGAAACACACTACCTGTCGTCCATCTCATGATTTATCTGTTTTTTTCAGGTTAGTAAGTAATAAGGCCACACATGTGGTCCACATAATTTACATGACAAATAAGGGTAAAACCCAACCAGCAGTTTGTTTTGCTGAGATCTGTATTCGTCTGTTTCGCTCATTGAAATGTGTTACGATCGAGAGTAGGAGCTAGCTTAGCTCGCCACATCCACCCTCTTGTAACAAAAGTACACCACGGCTCCTGTATATTTGAGTTAATGTGTTCGCAGAGACAGTTTGATGTGTTGTCACTGTTATTGTCTAAAGTTAGTGTAATAACCTATAATAATTCTGATCGCTCTGCAATGTTGATGTGGAGATTTCCACTATACAGATACGCCATTAGTATATGGTACAGTACTGGAATGTTTGCTTTATCAAACTATGTGTGAAAAAAGTGTGATTTATAGCTCTTAGTAACAAACAACAGAGATGACTGTTTAGATTTTTGTTTATAGTATTTTAGTTTATTCTGATTTTGGGCTTTGGGAATGTGAGACAAAGATGTTAAGAAGTTTTTGCAACCTGTTGTGAACGCATGAATGTGCTTAAATAAAGATCTGGCAGAAGCGAGAGAGGAAACACACTACCTGTCGTCCATCTCATGATTTATCTGTTTTTTTCAGAACCAGACATAATCTGTCAGCCGCCCTCTTGCTTGGGGTGTGTTACAGATTCTTGGGGGCTCGTCCGGGATTGGCTCTCCACATTGCCATGAGCTAATCCCACAACCTACAACACCTCGTGCTGGTAAAGCTGACAGCGTGATGCCGGCTGCCCCAAAGTGAGCTGTCTGTGTGAGACAAGCTGAGACCAAGTGAGGAAGAGGGCTGGACCCAAAAGCAACCTACTACGAGAGACTGGGGAAGACGCTGTCATGGCAGATCAGGAGAGGAAAAGCCTGGTATGGGACATCAGGAAAAGCCTACTGTCGCTGTCATCCAACGAACTCTTCCAGATTGCTTCTACAGTCGGCCCTGTTCCAGGCAAAGATGCTGCAGAGCTTTCCAGCGGAGACGCAGAGGGATGTTTCGAGTACATCCACGCCTTTATGTACAGTAAGAACTTGCTAGATGCTGAGGATAGGGGCATGGGAGAACTGCTAGCCCTAAAAGATGTTGTCGATGAGGTTGTTCAGTCTCAAAGTAGTGTAATCTTGCCTGCTGGGTCAAGTGTAAATACAAAGCCAATGTCCCCACTTATCACTGTCCCACCTACTGCATCAGCCCAACCAGTTAACACTGATGTACTATTTTCAGATGTAACAAATGCAACCACTCCTGTAACAGCAAACGCCAAGCTAATCACTGAGACAACTAATGAACTCAGCTGTGACGTCTCACCAGATAATGTCCAAAAGATGCTATTAGACTATGAGGATTTGAGCCGAAAGCTTGGTAGGCTGATGCACATTCCCACACCACAAGCCACAGCACAACCTACACTCTCAGTCCCACCTCACTCTGAGGCACAGATGGACGTTTCCAGACACAGAGGACCCGAACAAGTAGTGTCATTGAAGGATCTGTCCTACATTCATCGCCGTGAATTCAAAGTTCAAGGAGGCCAAATTGGAGATCACTCATCTGATATAAGCTTTAACAGTGTTTGCAGACAGATAGAGGAGGGGATAAAGGACAATTTCACTGAGTCTGAGATTGTGAGAGGTGTGCTAAGGATAATAAAGCCAGGGGATTTCAAGGACATGCTGGTCAATAAAGAAGACATGACTGTGGCTGAGCTCAAGGGATTCCTCCAGTCACACTTAGGTGAGAGGAATAGCACAGAACTATTCCAAGAACTAATGTGTGCCAAACAAAATGAGCATGAAACCCCTCAGCAGTTCCTCTACCGTGTTATTGGACTGAAGCAAAGAATATTGTTTGGGTCAAAACAGCCAGGGACTGATATCAGGTATAGCCCAGACACAGTACAAGATGTCTTCCTACACACAGTGTATCAGGGAATAGGACACAAGTACAATGATATTCGCAGGGAGCTTAAACCTTTACTTTCAGACAACACAGTTACAGATGAGACAATCCTAAAGCATGTCATGAGGGTAACAAGTGATGAAAGTGAACGACAAAGGCGTTTGGGGTCAACACAACGCTCAAGACAAACTGCTGCACATAGTCTACAGGTTGAGGGAGAACAGGTTAAGCAGGCAAATACAAAGAAAGAGATGACAGAGCATAGAGCTAAATCAGATGAAGTACAGAAGCTTGCAGAGAAAATAGATGTGCTCACCAAATTAGTAGACACCCTAGCAGAGAAAGTGGAGAGGAGCCAGTCATACAGCTGTCTACCCCCCAAGCCACAAGCAACCAGAAGAGGAAGCCGTTATGGTTGTCCAAAATGTGTGCAGGAGGGGTTACAAGATTGTAAACACTGCTTCTCTTGTGGCGAACAGGGACACAGAGCTGTGGGTTGCCTAAAAAACCCTAAGCAGCAGGGAAACGTGAACCGGTTGCTGTGGGGGGACAAACAGTAACCGGAGTCCTTCCCAAGTCCCAATTCACAGACAGAGCTGAAACAGACACCACCCACAATGTGACGGGGAACAGTAGGTTCAAAACAACTATTGAAACAGCTGCTGTTAACAAAAAGCATAGCCGTGAGCGAACTGCTGCTGACCCCCTAAAAGACACGACGCCTACCAATGAACCTGTTGCCAAATTAATAGGTAGGAAAGCTTTGACTAAGTGTATTCTCAATGGCCTCGCAGTCAATGCTCTCTTGGACACTGGGGCCCAAGTCAGCATAATAGACCGCCATTGGAGAGACAAGTACTTACCTGATCTTGACGTTCGTCCCCTGACTGAGCTAATTGAGCTCATGGAGGATAAAAAGACACTGGAGGTGTATGCAGTCAATGGAGGGCTAATCCCCTTTGATGGCTGGGTGATCATAACCCTGAACTTACCAGGAAATGAGGACCCAGATTTATCAGTCAGTGTACCCTTCCTGGTGAGCTCGTTGCCCTTAGAAATGCCACTTTTGGGATTCAATGTGGTTGAAGTAGTGATTCAGGGAAAACCAGAAAGGCTAGCTTCCACTTTAAGTCGCCTCCTAGGTGGGGCAATGTCCATCCCTGATGACACAGCAAAGACCATTGTCCATTTTGTGCAGACAAAAAAACCTGTTTCTGCTCAGGGGCGCCTGAGAACAGGTCCGAGAGACAAAGTCATCCCAGCTGGTAGCGTAACCTGGGTAAAATGTAGAGTACCACCACAGTTTGACTCTGGCGACCCTCTAGTGCTGTTCGAACCTGAGGAAAATTGCCCACAGTTACAACAGCTAGATGTGGGTGAGGGCCTCTTAGAAGTTCAGATGGGCAGAACTCCACATGTAAACTTGCCTTTAGGAAACCAGACAAAACATGACATTATTCTACCTCGAAAAGCTTTGATTGGCAGTATCCAGCCTATCAAGAAAATTGTTGAGACTGACTCACTCCCAAACAGAGACCTGGAGATTCAGAGTCCTACCACTGCACCACCTACTCCAAGTTGTTCCACTCTATTGTGGCATCCACCCGTTGATGTACATCACCTCACAGAGGAGCAGCAGGGAGTTGTAAGGAAAATGCTGTTTGAGGAGTCAGCTGCTTTTGCAAGGGATGCTAGTGATATAGGCTGTATTACAAGTTTAGAGCTGTCACTAAATCTTAAAGATGACATCCCTGTGCAAAAAGCCTACAACTCAGTTCCAAAGCCATTATTCAATGAAGTAAAGGAGTACATCCAGGACCTTTTAGCAAAGGGCTGGATAATCAAATCAAAATCTCCTTATGCTGCCCCTGTTGTATGTGTCCGCAAAAAGGATGGCACATTACGCCTGTGCATCGACTACCGGTTACTAAACCAGAAAACCATACCTGATAGGCACCCACTGCCCCGTATCCAAGATCTGATCGATACGCTGGGGGGCCATTGCTGGTTCAGTATTCTTGACCAAGGAAAGGCGTACCACCAGGGATTTATGGCAGAGGGCTCAAGGCATCTCACAGCCTTTGTAACTCCCTGGGGGTTGTATGAGTGGGTCAGAATACCCTTCGGCCTCTCCAATGCGCCTGCAGCCTTTCAGAGGAGTATGGAGGAGATGCTGGATGCATTTAGGGATGAATGTTGCATTCCCTACCTAGATGACATCCTCTGCTATGCCAAAACCTTTGAGGAGCATGTTGAGGGCGTCCGCAAAGTTTTGAAAGCACTTCAGCATCACGGTGTGAAGCTAAGGCCTGAAAAGTGCGAACTCTTTCGCAGACAAGTAAGATATTTGGGTCGCCTGGTATCAGCAGAGGGTGTGCAAATTGACCCAAAGGATCTAGAGGCTGTGCAGTCACTCAGGGCCAAAACACCGCAGACTGTTGGCGATGTGAGGCGGCTCCTGGGCTTCCTCAGCTATTACCGTAGCTACATTCAGGACTTCTCACGTATCGCAAAGCCTGTGTATGAGCTTCTCCAAGCCAAGTCTGACATGTCACAAGCACCATCTCACCAGAGGAAACCCAAAGGCAGTCAGCTGTCTTCCAATACTCCTGTGGTGTGGACTGGTGAACACCAGGGGGCACTGGAGCGACTCATTGACATGCTCACCCACCCTCCAGTCCTGGCCTACCCAGACTTCCACTTACCTTTCTTGCTACACACAGATGCCTCAGAGCAAGGCCTTGGTGCTGTACTCTATCAGCAGCAAGATGGTAAGCTAAGGGTTATTGGGTATGGCTCCAGAACGCTGTCTCCAGCCGAGAAAAACTATTGCCTGCACAGTGGGAAATTAGAATTTCTGGCGCTTAAATGGGCGGTGTGTGAAAAGTTTAGAGACTACCTCTATTATGCCCCACACTTCACCATCTATACTGACAACAACCCTCTGACTTACATAATGAGCACTGCTAAGCTTAATGCTGTTGGGCATCGCTGGGTTGGGGAGTTGTCGGATTTCCGGTTTGAGATAAAATACAGACCAGGAAAGGTAAATATAGATGCTGACACGTTGTCCCGCATGCCCCTTGACATTGAGAAGTACGTGACAGCATGTACTGAGGGGCTCTCTCATGAAGTTGTGCAAACCACATGGGGTGGGGCCAAAGCAGCCCAGGAACAGGATGTAGCTTGGGTCGCCATTCTGGCTCTTACTGCTAACACGAACCAAGACCCCCCAACTTCACTTCCAACCATAAGCAGTGAGGAGTTGGTGAAGGCTCAAAGGGAAGACCCAGCAGTGGGAGAAATCATTCGGCTAAAAGAGACAAATGCTGTAATGACAAACGAGATACGACAAACAGTAGGTAAAGCTGCAAGGAGATTGCTTCATGAATGGAGCAAACTGTGCCTTGACAATGGACTTTTGTATCGACGTACTACTGAAAGACAGCAACTTGTCCTCCCAGCAGTTTACAAGGCCAAGGTACTAAAATACCTCCATGACGACATGGGACACATTGGTACTGACCGAGTACTGGCCCTAGCTAGGGAGAGGTTCTACTGGCCATTTATGAAACAAGAAGTTGAAAACTATGTCACAAAGAAATGTCCCTGCATAAAACAAAAAAAACCGGTTGGACATGTCCGTGCCCCAATGGGTACAATCACTTCAAACTCACCTTTGGATCTTGTATGCATAGATTACCTGCACCTAGAGCCCAGCCGAGGTGGATATGAATATATCCTGGTCGTAGTAGATCATTTTACAAGGTTTTCTCAAGCATACCCGACCAAAAATAAGTCAGGCAAGACAGCAGCTGAGCGCATCTTTGGTGATTTCATCCAGCGTTTTGGATATCCCGGCAGGCTGCATCACGATCAGGGTCGTGAGTTTGAAAACGAGCTCTTTAGGACTTTAAGAGAGAAAGCTGGAATCGGACACTCAAGGACCACACCGTATCACCCCCAATGTAATCCCGCCGAGAGATTTAATCGGACTCTCTTGCAGATGCTTAGGACACTCGGCGACAAAGAAAAGCAATGCTGGAAAGATCACCTTCAGCAAACAGTGCACGCTTACAATTGTACGCGGCATGAGTCAACAGGGTATTCCCCTTACTTTCTGTTGTATGGGCATCACCCCCGTCTCCCAATAGACTTGTTGTTTGGCCTGGTTGGGGAGAAAAAAACTGTGTCTCACAAACATTATGCTGAGAAGTGGGCAGAAAAGATGACTGAGGCGTACAAGATAGCCAGTGACAATAGTAAACTGTCCAGCGCACGAGGCAAATCCTACTATGACAAAAAACTCAGGGGTGTCGTCTTGCATCCTGGGGACAGGGTCCTCGTTAGAAATCTTGGTGAAAGAGGTGGGCCTGGAAAACTCAAGTCATACTGGGAAAAGAGTATCTACGTAGTCAAAGCACAAGTAGCCGACAACCCTGTGTATGTCGTCTACCGAGAAGCAGGAGATAAGGATAAGACTAGAGTGCTTCACCGTAACTTGTTACTACTTGTGAATGACTTGCCAGTTGAGGCTCCACAGCACATTCCTGAACCTACACCAAAGAGACAAACAAAATCAAACAACCTGCCAGGGAACAGAGGCAGGAGAAGGCAACAGACTGAAACAAGTGACTCAGACTCTGAAGGGAGCAATGGAATATTCTGGTTGAGGCTTCCTGTAAAAGAAAGAGAGCCCATCAAAGGAAAGACTTACCATAGGATATCTACTGCAGAACAGCCTGACCCAGTCTCCGCTGAAGAAAACAGTCATGCGAAGGTACCTGTCAGGGAAGAAAGCTGTATTGGCCGGCCAGTCAGCCAAGATCAAGTCAGTCTAGGAGACAACTTTCCAGAGGTGCTTTCACTACATGACCCAGTCCCATCAGAAAGCGCAGATGATGAACTGTCAATTCCAAATGAGGACGAACTGTCTGCACGCACCCCTCCACAATGTCCTACTAGCGACATCAGAAGGTCGACTAGAGAGAGGAAACCAAGGCAGATGCTGACATACCAAACACTGGGTGAACCATCGTACCAGCCTCATCCTACAGTTGCAACGCTCTCCTCACCCTACATGCCACCATGGACAGTTCCTTATTATATTCCAACACCCACAGGCTTTACACCTCACCTTCCATATGCTTACACACCTTACATATACACACCTTTGTTATATTGAATAAGTGTATGTGTCAATGTTTTTGATATAAATTGAGGTTTGAATGCCAGGAGCCATTCTTATTTTGTCAGGGAGCGTGTGACACACTGTAATGTGTGGTCACATTATGTGATTTAATTTTTGTATATTGTATAAGCTTTTAGGTGTAGTTTTGTTAAGGAAGGACCTTAATCTTGTGATTTTTGTTGGAGATCCAACATGTGGTGTGATCCCTAGTTACGCCACAAGGGGGCACTTCCGCCCAGTGAGATGGTTTAGTGTGACGCTACTGCTCGTCTTCAGATCTGGCAGAAGCGAGAGAGGAAACACACTACCTGTCGTCCATCTCATGATTTATCTGTTTTTTTCAGGTTAGTAAGTAATAAGGCCACACATGTGGTCCACATAATTTACATGACAAATAAGGGTAAAACCCAACCAGCAGTTTGTTTTGCTGAGATCTGTATTCGTCTGTTTCGCTCATTGAAATGTGTTACGATCGAGAGTAGGAGCTAGCTTAGCTCGCCACATCCACCCTCTTGTAACAAAAGTACACCACGGCTCCTGTATATTTGAGTTAATGTGTTCGCAGAGACAGTTTGATGTGTTGTCACTGTTATTGTCTAAAGTTAGTGTAATAACCTATAATAATTCTGATCGCTCTGCAATGTTGATGTGGAGATTTCCACTATACAGATACGCCATTAGTATATGGTACAGTACTGGAATGTTTGCTTTATCAAACTATGTGTGAAAAAAGTGTGATTTATAGCTCTTAGTAACAAACAACAGAGATGACTGTTTAGATTTTTGTTTATAGTATTTTAGTTTATTCTGATTTTGGGCTTTGGGAATGTGAGACAAAGATGTTAAGAAGTTTTTGCAACCTGTTGTGAACGCATGAATGTGCTTAAATAAAGATCTGGCAGAAGCGAGAGAGGAAACACACTACCTGTCGTCCATCTCATGATTTATCTGTTTTTTTCAGAACCAGACATAATCTGTCAGCCGCCCTCTTGCTTGGGGTGTGTTACATATGCAGATGTGGGCAATTCCTTCATTATGTCATTATCAATCAAGAAGATAAATTGCCTGGAGCTGATTTGAGGCGTGGTGCTTGCATTTGGAATATTTTGCTGTGAACAGTAGTGTTGTGCAGATCACTATTGAAGTTTTTGGTTCAAATATCGATTCCTCCAGTAACAGTTATTAATGTGCTAGAATCAATTCTCATATTAAAATATCATTTTTTTTAGTAATATGGAGTAAATTTGTAGTTTATCACTAACAGGAACATGGTGGAAAGAAACTATATCATTTGGATCATCTAACTTGGAAGATGATTATATGGAGGTATTCTAATAATTGTTTTCTTGTACTCACAATAGTCATATGCAAAATAAGGCTGTATAAATGTGTCGCAGCCCTTTGGCGTGCACACTCAACAATGGCCAAGCGTAAATGGAGTCATGTGTGGATGTATTTTACCTCCACAAACAGCCAAGATGTGGTTTGCAATACATGTGGCAAGACAGTGAGGTGTTGTGGCAACACCACTAACCTCATCAAACACCTCAGAGTAAATCATATCACAGACTATGACGAGCTTATGTTGAGGGGAACTGAAGATGAGGAGAGGACAGGAAAGGTGCAGCTAGGGTGAGACAGACATCTTGTAAGAGTCCTTTAGAGCTGCAGGAAGGCAAGTGTTCAAATAGCACACAACTTCAGGGTTGTTGTTTTTTTATTTCTATATAATTCTGCATTATTAAGCAATAAGAACAAGTAGTCTGATGTCCTGTAATCATTATGAAGCTATAATTTGAAATACAATAAAACATTACATTTTTGTACAAAGTATCGGATCAGTATTGTCGATGCCACCCTGAATTTTACTTAGTATTGGATCGGAAAGGAAATCAGTGGTATCGCACATCACTAGTGAATAGACAACATGCAGTCAAAGCAGCTCTCCGTGTAGGTGGAACAAGCCATCCTCAAGCTCTGAAAATGGGAAAATCCCATCCAAGAAATTGCTACAATATTAGGAGTGGCAAAATTTACAGTTTGGTACATCCTGAGAAAGAAACAAAGGATTGGTGAACTCAGCAATGCAAAAAAGACCTGAATGTCAAAGAAAGACAACGGGGGTGGATGATCGCAGAATCATTTCCCTGGTCATGAGAAAACCCCTTTACAACAACCAGATGGCTTTGTTTTTCAGTGAGACGATGATCCCAAACACACTGCCAAAGCGATGTCTCAATACTGCTGGGTTACAGCACAGACTATAGATGTCTCTGTCACGGCTAGACGGTCCTCACCGGTCGCCTTGCCAATTTTTGTTGTGTTTGTGTGTACTTTGTGGTGTTCTCCTCTCCATCCTGTGCGTGTGTTTGTATGCGGGAACATGTACTTCCGGAAGCCGTGGCACGGAACGGCAGCTGACCCGGGGGGAGTATCCTGAGCTGGAATTGCCACACCTGTGCTTGATCACTTCACCGGCTGCTACTAATCCGAAGCAGACCTATTTAACGGCGCGGTCGGGTCACAACCAACGCTGGAACGTTGAGCTAAACCGGGTAGCGTAGTCGCGATTAGCGTACCTAGTTTGAGAAGGAGAGAGAACGTTTAAGTTACCGTGCGTGTGTTTTTATCATCTGCCTCCAGGATCCAGGGATCGGAGGAGGAGCGGGCACAAGAAGAAGTAGTTTTGGATAATCACTGCACTGTCACCGCGGAGATAAGTCACCGTATCCCTGCACTGCCCTTTTGGATTACAGACTTGAACTGTTGTCTTATTTTTTTTCACTGTGAATAAATTCACTGTCACCCTGCAAGAAGTCTCGCACCTGAGTCCTTTAACCCAATTCACCATGACAGTCTCACGATTTTACAGCTCTTTTTAAAGCATAATGATTATTTCAAACGTATTATCTGCTTCACTATGGACAAAAGTAGATGTTTTATTTGTTTCTTTGAAACTGTGCTGGTTATCCTTGCTATTCTGATGGCATCTCTGAAGTGAGTCACATAAGTGGTGAATTATGAGTCAGTTCAATTCCCCAACCAATCACATACTTTAAAAATAGCCCCTATGACCACAGAATGTATCTTACAATTACACACACACACACTGTGAGAGGATTTCTTTAAATCACCCCGCAATTCTTCAGCTGAGACACTTGAGTTAGAAAACACAAACACTGCAGTTGTCTTTACTCGCGAGGACAAGTGACAGAGCGCTCGTACACGTAAGAGACACTCACGGACTTGTGGTCTGTCACCGTCCTGCTTTCTTTATTTATACAAGAGAAATGAAAACATTCGTTCAGTGACATAAGCATGTGCATATGTGATTGTGTGTGTGTGTGTGTGTGTGTAAGGTCAGAACTGCTTGTTCAACTTCTTACTATCGCTTGTGGGAAGATTCAGATACAAATATCAGAACACGTTTTCATAAAGAACAATCAGTTCTAAGCAAGGAAAAGATCATCATGCAGCATTCTATCACAAATAAACTTATATCATTAAAAGCTTGTGCTGACTAAACAAATACAATTTTCTACTGACACACACAAAAAAAAATTCTGCTTTATTTATTTACCCACCTCGTATTTAACTGATCTAGTTTGTCTTATTTCCATTATCTACAGTATGTTATTATATGGAAACAAGGAAAGCTTTCCCCTCATGAAGAGGCAGGTTATTAATGAATTACAATGAGACTACTGTGGGCACTGATGCTTTGGCTGGTTCGTTCTCCCATTAGAAGTACTCAATAGTGTCATGTTGACTCTTGGGGTGTTGCAGTCTGGTCAGCTGGAGCGTTCCTCCATAAGCCGGGAGTTTCTTGTAAACACGAAGGTGAACATATTCGCCTCCTCCCACATGGACCTGCAAGGAAATACAAGGAAACTTAAAGGAGATGCTTAATGTGCACATAGAAGTAATCCTGATCATTTTATTACAGCTGTGGTAAAGTAAGCCACAGCTGCGGGCCAAACAACATGCTAAGATGTGAAAAGGAGAATCCACGTCTTCATCTATATAGAGTGCACGATGTTTCTAGTGTTCACAAACTAAGATGAGGGAGGGCATTACACAGCAGTAGTTTTGTTTGCTATCAATTTTGACAGCCCTATTAAAGATTAATATCAGTTTGTACACGCTCCAGATAGCTTTTCTTCAAATTCTTTCATTCTCACTCACTTTTGCAACTTTGTACTTTTGTGTTACTCGCAGCAATAACTCCACCTCATTGTTAGTCCATTTAAAAAACTCGGTGCTTTTCCTCAACATTTTGCTGTGAAGTTTTAAAGAGCTGGAAAGTAAATAAACTATCTTACAATGTGGAAAAGGGGCATCCACTTCTTTGGCTACATAGTGCATGATGGCTAGTGTTCACAAACAGAACATTTTTTGAGCTCTGTTATGGCTGTGACAGTTTTAACCATAACAGTTTAAGTTTTGTATGAACCTCCATATAAATTACCTGTCAATAGAAAATTGTACTTAGTAGTCAGTATAATCTTTTAGTGATATAAGTTTGCATATTATAGAATACTGCATGATGACCCTTTTATGACTTAGACTGTTGTTGGAATCAAGACTTGCTTTATAAATTCTTTCTCACAGTGATAAAAGCTGAGCAAGCGGTTATCATTTCACTCCTGCCAGGAAGAGGGGAGCTGGAAGCTCTTATCTTCAAGAAGAGGGGCCACGTCCTTCAGAATAACACACACACACATACACCTGAACCACTTTTATCTTCACTCCCTACATACTAACATTCCTCTGTTAATGAATAGACGTATTCACTGTTGTATTACTTTTGTATATTAATAAAGGCAGGTGCAGGAGACAGAGCGCACATCACAGGGCCCCCACTCTGGTGTGAGCGTTCTGTGATCATGCCCTTGCAAGTAAAAACTGCAGCGTCTGTGTGTTTCTACCTTTAGATTCTTAGCTGAAGAAGTGTCTTTAGAATAAATCTTTTGACATTACCACATAAACGCTTGAATTACAAACATTACCTTAATGAAGTAGTTGGTCCCAGCTACGAGCTGCGTTTTGTAGCTCTCTGCAGTGAAAACCTTGAAGTTTCTCCCGGTTTTCTGCTCTGCGAGAGGCTTCATCTGAAGAACAATAACAGCAACACCAACATGAAGCACAGGCCCCGTGTGTGCGAGTGTCAAATTTCACTTTTTTACTCACTGCATCACAGATCTTCTGAACTGCTTCATCAGCCTGCTTCTCCTCGGTCAACCCTCCGATCATTTTTACTCCGACAACATTTTGTTGGTAAAAAACGACCAGAAAGGTTATGAACACACGCCAATTCACAAGACTCCGCATTTTGGACCAGCGCACGGAAAGAGACGCGTCTGTTTGTAGGCTACAAAAAACCCCACATAAACACATTTTGGACAGTACCATCATCTTAGGGAGAAGGGGGTTGTGGGCGGTGCGGTATTTGCCAACATTGTAAAAAAAAAGAGAAGCACACTTACATACGGAAATAATTACTTTTGTCCATTTTTTGTCTGTTTTTTACTGCATGTGTGGGTTAGTCTGAGCTGACGCTCGAGTCTGCCGGTGTTGTACCAAAGAATGATCGTCTGCCAAAAAGTGATTTCCTGTATTTACTAGAAACTGATTACTGTACTGCTATAAATTGTTGCTCTATGCAAAACATATGTCAAATGTATCCCTCACGCATCAGTGTAACTTTGTGCTGAACATTGCCCTCACGAATAATATGAAGTCATCTTGAGCCACAAACAACATTTCTGTAACAAGGTAGATCAGTTTTGGCAGTTTTTGGCACTGACTTATATATATCCTTTATTTATCCAGTTAAAAATAATCTTGCGTTGACATTAAAATTGTCTTTTTTAAGAGTAATCTGGCCAAGAGGACAGCAGAAACTGCAACAAATATAACAATAGTTCTGTAAACATAGTTTAAGTGGACACATACGGACCGGATTGGTTACCATGTAAATACAATAACACAGAGTTATACAGATACCTGAAAAACAGGCCATTTTTACATTTTATATATAACCCCTATGTAAACCAGCGCTGTGTCCCATTTCAGGGTCTGCACGCTTGAAGTACGCATTTTAAGTGCGGTTACGTCACCGACACGCGAGGACGGCTGTCCCAATTCGAAGTGTACTTGAAATGCATACTCCAAATGCGCCGTCGATTTTCCCAAATATCAAGCGTGGTCCGGTGCACGCTTCGTAGTCCCATATATCCCACAATTCATAGCGCGGCGGTGGGTGTGGATAATTTTGCCGCAAAATGCGGCAGAAGGGAGCGGCCGAAAAGTGAACTGTCAAAAGTAAGTACTGAATATGACGTCACTTATTCATGTGCGAATGTTTAATAATGAAGAACATTAAAACATTGCTGTTGGCCACATGTCGGCAAAGTTATGTGACACTAGTGATGTTTGTACTTTCAGCGTTAACTTGGTTTTAAAGCCTCTACTTCTAAATATACATATAGTCGACCTTAATCTTACAGAGAATCTGATGATTTTATGGATAATTAAATATCCACAAACACAACAAGCTGAAAGTCAGTGATATAGATTATATATAAAATATATATATATATATATGTATATATCAATCATAATAATCTGACAATACTATAATATTGGCCATATTATATTTACATTACCATAGTGAGATGACTTTAGTCTCATGAACAACATTAACTAATTATTATTTACTAGCTAATCTTAAATGACTGTTCAGTACAGAAATGAAACCCAACAATCATGTTTTACAGTCCTGTGGTCTCAGCCTCAGATACTCAACTAATCAAAGTGATGTCATGAAAAAAATTAATGACCAACAAAACAATTTTCTCCTTCATTTCTGTCACACAAAGCTGTATGTAACGTGTCTCGCGGTTAGTATCATGGTTGCTAGGCAACCTGAACAGCGCGACGAAGCATATACCGTCCCATTTCACAAGCCTCTCACTTCCGCACTTCTCGTACTTATAGTACGCACCGTACGTAGTACGCGTAGTGCGCGTACTTCAAGCGTGCAGACCCTGAAATGGGACACAGCCCAGGTCTCTCTTGAAAATGAGATTTTTAATCTCAATGTACGGTGGCCCTGAGAGGCCAAACGGACTGCAACTTCAGAAAACACTTGCAAAAAGAAAAATGCTGCAAAAAGAAAAACACTTGCAAAAAGAAAAATGCTGCAAAAAGAAAAACTCTTGCAAAAAGAAAAACGCTGCAAAAAGAAAAACGCTGCAAAAAGAAAAACGCTGCAAAAAGAAAAATGCTGCAAAAAGAAAAACGCTGCAAAAAGAAAAACGCTGCAAAAAGAAAAACACTTGCAAAAAGAAAAACACTTGCAAAAAGAAAAATGCTGCAAAAAGAAAAACGCTGCAAAAAGAAAAATGCTGCAAAAGCACACACAACACAACGGAAATAGGAAAAAAGACAACGGAAATGTTTCTGGGGAGACAATAACCGGACGGACCAGTTGCACGAACCAAAACATGTATGTATGGCTGTATCCCAATTCAGGGACTGTTTCCCAATTCAGTGTCTGCAGCCTTAAAGTACGCAGCCTTAACGGTCCTTAAGGGCCGCGTACTCAAAGATTGCTGCGGCCGGAAGTGCGGGCTTGTAGGCTTGTGAGATGGGACGGTCTAGCCTCCGTGGCGCTGCCCAGGTTGCCTAGCAACCACGATACTAACAGCTGGAAACGTTTCATACAGCTTTGTTTGACAGAAATGAAGGAGAACATATTTTGTACATTTGTTTCTACATGAGCTTTGTGTGATTTGATAAGTATCTGAGGCTGAGACCACAGGACTGTAAAACATGATTGTTGGGCTTCATTTCTGTACTGAACAGTCATTTAAGATTAGCTAGTAAATAACAATTAGCTAATGTTGTTCATGAGACTAAAGTCATCTCACTTTGGTAATGTAAATATAATATGGCCAATATTATATTAATCATTATTAGTTATTACAGCAGTGAACATGAATTCTGTCCCAAACACTGAGCTTCAGTAAAGATTCAAGTTGCATTTATTTATATTTCCTATCACCTTAAATCTTCACTTAAAGACACGTATCTGTGACAGTGTATATATAGATGTATTATATATAAGAGACAAATATTGTTCTTTTAATATGTTGGCATTACTAAATTTGGCTCAATGCTTATATATGTGCGGAAGAAGCAAATGTACGAGCTGTGATAACCGTTTCTGATAGAATGAAGAGTAGACTGATATATTAAATATTCCTTTATTGGGTGAGAAAATCAGACCATGTCATAACTGCTTTAAGTCATACAGAATAGATATCAGAGCCTTAAACAGGCTGACTTCTGCTAAATGGGTTAAACTGGGCACAAAGTATACAAACACATAACATCATTATAGAATATGATGTAACACTATAGATCAACTTACCTCAGAATATATAAAGCATATAAACAATTACAGCAATATGATGCAACAAACACAGCAGTACTACTAATCCAAAATACTCAAAGCTTCATAGAACTGAAACAAACATTTATTTTTAGCTCCATTCTGCTGCTGATACATACTTTAGGTTTCTGAACATTAAACTTTTTCCTGCCTTTCATGGTGTGTAACTTGAAGGCCCTGAGTACTTTCTCCCACACTGAAAACACTGGAATGATCAAATTATTTGAACATGGTGGATCATCAGGGGTGCAAAGCCTCACAGATGATGTGCAGCAGTGGGTCCCTCAGTCTGTCCTCACTCTGGACACTTGCAGTTGTCACACATGGAAATCAAATGTGTGATAAGCTGCAGGATTCAAACACAAGTGTAACTTATAAATACATGTTCATACTTTTATTACACAATCAGAGAGAAAGAAAAAGAGAGAGTGCAGGACAGACAGACAGGTGACAGTCTCAGGTGTATACACTGCTACAAAACAGCACAAGAGGAGGAGGATTTTGTTTGTGTTATTACGAGTGCTAAACAAGAAGAGTTCCCAGATGGTAAAGTGGACACATGTGTGACTGCTGTGATTAAAGCATCTTTCTTTCAGCTTAACGGTGTGTTCACACCGAACGCGATGGACGCGAACAAAAACGCCCCAAACGCCCCTAATTTGACGCGTGCACATTCGCGCCTCAACGCGTGTCCAAGAAAAATCCATCGCGCGTCAAAATATCATATTTTGACGCGCGTGAACCGGAAATGTGGGAGGGATGTGGGAGGAAGTTGTGCCAGACCGGTATCTTTGCAAGATGGCAGCTGTCGAGTTAGCGCTTGAAGAGAGAGTCTCCCTTCTCTATGTACTGTGGAGAGCAGAGCAGCGGCATACAAGACGTCCTCGCCGTACCTGGGTCCATCAGGTCCTCCAGAGGCGTGAGCAGTTTGGTGAGTTTCACCATTTGCTCCAGGAGCTGCGCCTGGATGACGGCCGATTTCAGCGACATCACCGTCTTTCACTCGGCCAGTTTGAGGACCTGCTTTCCCGCGTCGGTCCCAGAATCGCCCGCCTAGACACCAACTACAGGCGCTCAATCCCACCTGCAGAGCGCCTGTCCATCTGCCTGAGGTTAGTAAAAGTATTTAATACGGTAGTCCTTTATTGATACCTGTGCTAATACATGCTAAACCATCCATTTTTACACTGCTAACATGGATGTGCTATGCTAACAGTGAATGTGGTACGGAGACGACTGTTTATAATATTTCTAGTGATACTCAGAAGGTCTCATCAAGTCCCGATTTAATTCGATTTATGCTGTTATCAGTGTTTGAATGATAGCATGTCTGTGGTGTCATATCAATGTATGCGCTCGGTGTTTGCTGATATCAAACTGTAGCATTAGGACCACTGAGTTAACCTTTGTAGTGATACTCACTCCTTTTTATTTAGACCTGGTTTAATTCTGGGATAGTTGAATATTTGTATATAATCCCCGCAGACTGTTTTAGATTATATCTAATATATATCATGTAATTATCCTTATAATTACAAAATGTTTTATGTAAGATTTATGTTTTGCAATTTGTAATTTTGGAATTTCAATAATGTATTTTGTAACTGCAGTACACATAATACTCATTTTAAACAATTTTGTCCAGGTTCCTTGCCAGCAAACAACTCCTCCAGAGAGGCTGTCCTGGTGAGGGAGAAGTTCATGGCTCACTTCTCGGCGGAGGGAGCTGTGTCTTGGCAACCAAAGGAGTAGCCTGTTTGAAGTCCGAGTGACTTCCCCACAACGGCTCTTTTAAGAGCCACCCACAAACCTCTAAAGAGTGTTCCTGTCCTTTTAATTTTTTCTTAATAAATGGAGCTCTACTCCAAAATAAACTAACCTCTTTTTACTCTCTTAAGTAACTTGTCTTCACTATGTTCCTATATACAGTGTGGTGGAAAAGTTTGGGCAACCTTATTAAAAGTCATTATTTTCCTGTATGAATCGCTGTTACAATGAAAAATGTCACTTACATATATCATATAGGAGACACACACATTGATATACACTAAATATTTATTTCATTTCTCTTTTTTTGTGTCGCAAATTTATGCACCTGCTTGATTTAAACAGTTATTGCACACTTTCTGTAAACTGCATTTCACTTCTCAAATATCACTGTGTGTGTCTCCTATATGATATATTTAACTGACAATTTTTATTGTGACAACCAATAATTTGTACAGGAAAATAATTACTTTTCACAATGTTGCCCAAACTTTTGCATCCCACTGTATTAGTATGTTTTGTCATTAGTATAATATGAAATAAATTCTACTTGTGTCAAGTCGGGTGCCAATATTTGCTGTGTAGTAGAACAGAGACATTAGTCATTATAAATGTTTATTTGAAAAAATATATAAATTCATTAACAAAAACATTTATCATAAATATATGAAATTTAACTATTTACAGAGAGACAGGAATAAAAAGGACCCAGCTTGGAGTGGAAGAGCCTCAGGGAGAAGGAGGAGAAAAATAAGAACATTGTTTCTGCCCTGGAGAGCTGCTGCCTCATCAGAAAACTACTGATCATTAGGGTCCAATGTTTCCAAATTTAACACAGCTGTGCTGTTTTCAAAAACTAATTTATAAATTTGAAATTTCACGAATTCTCGTGTCTGAGGCGGCATGCTCTCCAGAACAGGAACAAGGCCGAGGAGGAAATGTTCTGTTGGAGACGGGCGTGGCCTCTTTAGGGACTCCAGGATGGCCAGCTCCACCGCCGATGGACCGTCCTGGGACCCGTCCCTCGCCCGCCTTCGAACTGTCCTCCTCTGTGGGCCTGTAAAACACAGCACAAAACAACACAAAGTAATGAGAAGGCTGCTACTAGATTTTCATTTTCAAAATTGAAAAAAACAGGATATAAACAGATTGGTTGTAGATATTTAGTAAAGGTGATCACAAGGGAATTCAAGCGAGTAAAAAGCTGTCAGTGCTTGATGTTCATACCTGTGGGTGCAGCAGCAGGAGCTGAGGGACCAGAGACTGGAGAGCCAGGAGAAGAGACAGTTGAGGACTCTGCTGCATGATTACTTGACTCTATCAAGACAATATTAGATGTTAACAGGTTGAAAACAACAGTCATAGAGAATATTATATTATTATATACTTATATACTTATTATTATATACAGTGGTCTCTCATTTATTGCAGCACATGAACAGTAGTCACAGTTCTCACAAGTTGATTCTCAAAGTGAAAACCTTTGTCGATTTTAAAACGTAAAAGTATTATGCCGCGCTTTTTCTCCGTCTGCGGCGCCACTTTTGTGCGCCTTTTTTGCTCCCGGTGCAGGTGTGTATTTCCGAATAAGGGTCATAGTTATGAGTGTTTTTGTGCTGTTTTTTTCTATTGGACGTGATGGTTATCAAAACCAAACATGATAAGTTTGGCAAGCGCAGGAGACACGACACGGAGGAGATTTGTCATTTGGGCTGCAGAATGCAATGCGCATCGTTGAAAGCTGTACGGTGCAATAAAAAAAATCAACGAAAAGGCGAGGCAGTGACGGATGAACAGCGGGACTACTGTATACTGTTTATTAATAAACAAAATATGTTCCTGTATGACAACACGCATAAATTAACTGCCTACATTAACTCATTGTAAACATACCTTCTGACTGACACTCCCCTGCTGCCTCTTCGGGCTGTCCCTGGTCCTCGGGGGAGAAGTTCTCCACGGTCCGCACCATATTACCGCTAGTCTCCCGCGGGGTGAGGAAGGGGTCCAGAAACCCCATGACCGCGAAGAACTTCCATTTTCTCCCCGATCCTGCTGCAGACCCACTCCCCTTCTCCTTCTCTGTCTTCTTCTCCTTATTATAAGTGTCCCTGAGGCTCTTCCACTTTCTCCTGCAGATGTCCTCTGAATAAACGCATTATCTTGTTAGCGGAAAGGTATTTGTACATCAGTGGGAAAATAGCGGGACAGTAGGCGGGCTTGCTAGCTTTTGCGCGGGTACATCGGGTCAGTCTGAAAATTAAAAAGAAGAAGGAATGAACTTACCAGGTTGCCCGATCTCCTCACTTATGTGTCTCCAAGCTAGGTCCTTTTTATTCCTGTCTCGGTAGAAGTAGTAGCTAGCATCATATAACTCCGGGTGATTAGCCACGGCTCTGATTAGCTTTTCCTCCATACTGAATGAAGAATGAAGGGCTTTGGCTGGATCTGCCCCTTTGACCTAGGTCAGAGCCACGTCACCAGGCTCCTGATTGGTTGTCGCGGCGCGATTTGACGCTGGAGTTCAGCTTTTTCCAACTCGAGCGGTAGACGCGAAACGCGCGTATGCACAAAATGCAACACAAAAACTCACGCGCGTGGTTTTATTCGCGAGTCAAACGCGCCAGACGCGCTACACTGACGCGCGTTTCACGCGTTTTGGCGTTTTCGCGACGCAAATCTGCTTCCGAATTTTCGCGGGACCCACAATCGCGCGTCATCGCGCTTTTCCATTGACTTTACATGTAAACCTGACGCTCTATTCGCGTCCATCGCGTTCGGTGTGAACACACCGTAAGGAGTGAACCGTCAGCTCGTTCAAACACACATTAAAGTCCGTTTGGCTCCACACCACCGAACAGAGGCAGCAATATAACATAGCTAACATTAACAGTGCAGTGAATCCTGCTTGTGCCGTGATATTCAGGACTGCAAACCAAGCAGCATCACTGACTTTCAGCTTGTTGTGTTTGTGGATATATGACTGGCTTTAATTATCCACAAAATCATCACATTCTCTGTAAGATTAAGGTCGACTATCGAACGGTGTATATTTTAAAGTAAAGGCTTTAAAACAAAGTAAACGCTGAAAGTACAAACATCGCTAATGTCACATAACTTTGGCCAACAGTAATGTTTTAATGTTCTTCATTATTAAACATTTGCACATAAATAAGTGACATAATATTCAGAACTTGCTTTTGAAAGTTTACTCTTTGGCCGCTTCCACTTCTTTGAAGTGTCACCCAGTCCAAGTACACTTGTTAGCATGTTTTGGTTCGTGTAACTGGTCCGTCTGGTTATTGTCTCCCCAGAAACATTTCCGTTGTCTTTTTTCCTATTTCCGTTGTGTTGTGTGTTCTTTTGCAGCATTTTTCTTTTTGCAGCGTTTTTCTTTTTGCAGCATTTTTCTTTTTGCAGCATTTTCCTTTTTGCAAGTGTTTTTCTTTTTGCAGCATTTTTCTTTTTGCAGCATTTTTCTTTTTGCAAGTGTTTTTCTTTTTGCAGCATTTTTCTTTTTGCAAGTGTTTTTCTTTTTGCAGCATTTTTCTTTTTGCAAGTGTTTTTCTTTTTGCAGCATTTTTCTTTTTGCAGCATTTTTCTTTTTGCAAGTGTTTTCTGAAGTTGCAGTCCGTTTGGCCTCTCAGTGCCACCGTAAATTGTCCTTATTATTCCTTTTAAAATGTTCAATGTACAACATGTTTCAGTTTTTACATTTAAAAATGATTCACTGCTTATAACACAAAAAAATTATTATTTTATTATTATTTATCATTTTGCTATAGCAACAGTAGTTTGGGGGCAATTATCAGCTGAAACAGGCCATGAGATCAAATTAGAAAGGTTTGATGGCCTCATCGCTGCTGTGGTTTTCATTTACGTCAGTTAGCTTGATCACTCCCACATCAGGTGGAACATTTTGACTGACATCCATCACAATGCACTTGGATCCTCCCACATCAACCTGCACGCAAAAGAGACAAAAAACATGTTGTATGTTTGACACTAAATATCTTCATTAACACTTTTAATAGCAAATCTGAAGTGTTTTTTCTTGTCTTCCGATTCCAGTGAATTTTTTATAATGAATATGACAGAAGTACTTACCTCGATTCGATAGGATTCCGTTCCATTCTCATGCCCAACAAAGTAATTAAGAGCAAGGAATTCACTGAATATCTTCATGGTCTTTGCCTCCACTAAGAACTTAATCTGTGTTTGAACAAATTAGAATATGATGTAAATCCAGAGTGACGTACAAATCAGAGCTTTTGGTTGTGGGGGAAAAGGGGAACGAGGGCCGGCGTCCAGGTGAAACGGAGAAGGTACCGGAGGCTAGCTGCTTGGCTGTGGGGTGACTCTCGGTGCTTGCGACCAGTTCCTCTCCTGTCGTTTGCTGGGGATGTTACGGCGCCTGGGACCCGAGCCCCATGGCTTGAAAGCAGTTCGCTCACTCTGTGTCCGTCATCCATTTTCCGTTTTGCTGGTGACAGCTACGTCTGCTCATCGATCAAGGTTTTTCCCAACTCTGGAGTCGCCGCCCTGCCCGGCAGGTCCACAGGTGTGCACAGGTGTTTAATTCAAGTACCGCTGCAGTCAGCTGTAGATTCCGCAGATAAACCGTCATCAATTCGGTTCGCCCTGCTAAACGTTCGCTCTATAACGAACAAATCATTTATTCTAAATGATCTTTTTATTAAAGAGTCTCTAGATTTTATGTGTCTGACTGAGACGTGGCAGCAAAATAAGGATTATGTCCACTTGAATGAAATCTGCCCGTCTGGCTGTTCTGTCATTGGAACTCCGCGTCTTTTAGGACGTGGTGGAGGACTTGCTGCTGTTTACCAGGACAGACTCATATGCAAACTGATGACCTCGGACTTCTTTTCTTCATTTGAGTCACAGATGATGAAGGTCGGTTCTCTGAAAACCTTTTACTGTATTTTAATCTATCGACCTCCTGGACCTGCTGGGGTCTTTCTAACTGAATTTAACGACCTTCTGACATCGATCATTAAACTGGAGAAGGTTGTAATATTGGGAGACTTAAACCTTCATATTGATGACGCTTCCTGTAACACTGCTGCTGAGCTCATCACTATCACTGAGTCTTTTAACTTTAAGCAGCATGTTTCTGGCCCCACACATACAAAGGGCCACACTCTTGATCTTGTTTTCTCCCTGGGTTTAAATATACATGATGTATGTGTGGAAGATGTCCATGTGAGTGACCATAGTTGTATATTCTTTAATTTGTCATTTTACGTGGATCCTTCACCTCCTAAATTGATGATCCAAAGGCGGATTATAAACCAGGATGCTGCTAGAAGGTTCTCTGCCATGTTTGTCCCTCGCATGGCTCAAAATGATATGGATTCACTTATTTTGTCTTTTAACAATCAATGTAAATCTATTTTAGATACGGTGGCACCTCTGAAACTAAATGTTGTCCATTCTTCAAATTTCTGTCCTTGGATAAATGAAAATATTCGAAATTTTAGGAGATATTGTCGCAAATTGGAACGTTTATGGAAGGCTTCCAAGCTTGAGGTCCATAGGGTACATCTGAAGGAATCAATTTTCTCACTTAACGACATGATAAAAAATGCCAGAACTGAATATTTTGCTAATCTAATAGCTTCAAAAAAGAAAAATCCCAGAGTATTGTTTGATACAATTAAAAACATTGTCTCTCCTGATATTCCTCATGTACCAGTCTATACTAAATCTGATTGTAATGACTTTTTAAACTATTTTGTTAATAAGGTCGCTGCTGTCAGGTCTAATATCTCGCCATCATCCTCTCAGTATCACACTGACACGTTGCTTACCTCTGATACCTGGTCCTCTTTTACTCCTGTTACCTTACAGGACATCAGTGCTCTGCTTGGTCGAATGAAACTGACCTCAAGCCACCTTGATGTACTTCCTCCATCATTTTTCATTAGTGTGTTTGACTCTATTGGCCCCTGTATTCTGGAAATAATTAATACTTCTCTTTATACTGGCTCAGTTCCCAGCTATTTTAAACAAGCTATTGTTGAACCAATATTAAAGAAACCAAATTTGGACCCATCTCTTCCAAGCAGTTACAGGCCAATATCAAAATTACCATTGGTGTCAAAGATCTTGGAAAAAACAGTTGCAGAACAACTTAACAACTTTTTGGAAAAGAACAATGTTCTGGACATTTTCCAGTCTGGTTTCCGCAAATTGCACTCTACTGAAACCGCTTTGCTTAAAGTGTCTAGTGACATTCTGATGGCAGCAGACTCTGGAGAGTACACCGTTCTGGTTATGTTGGATCTCAGCTCTGCTTTTGACACTGTTGATCACAACATCATGATAAATAGGCTGAAGGACTTGTTTGGGATTACTGGTGTTGTTTTAAAATGGTTTATGTCGTATCTATCTGAACGATCCTTTACTGTCTGTATAAATCATGTGCTGTCGGAAACATCAGTTCTGCCTTCTGGGGTACCTCAAGGATCTGTTTTAGGTCCTATTCTCTTTTTGCTGTATATACTCCCTCTAGGCCACATTATCAGACGTTACAATAATATTTCTTATCATCTCTATGCTGATGACATTCAGTTGTACTGTTCTTTCAAAGCTTCTGAGTTGTATAAATTGTCTTGTTTAAATAATTGTCTGTCAGAAATCAAACAATGGTTAAATGACAATTTCCTTCAGTTAAATGCAGATAAAACAGAAACTTTGATTATTGCACCTGATCACATGCTCTCAGAAATTAGGCAGCATATAAGTTTTTTAGACTCTTCATTTCAGTCGAGTCTCAGAAACTTAGGTGTTATATTTGACAGTTCAATGTCTCTTGAGAAACATTCTAAACAACTTGTCCGGAACTGTTTTTATCATCTAAGAAACATTTCTAAACTCAGACTACTGGTGTCAAAGGCAGAACTTGAGATGATTATTCATGCTTTTATTTCTTCTCGTTTGGATTATTGTAACGGTCTTTTTACGTGTCTTAACAAATCAGCTCTGGATCGCCTTCAGTCTGTACAGAATGCAGCGGCAAGACTTTTAACTGGTACAAATAAGAGGTCACACATTACTCCAGTTTTGGCTTCTCTTCATTGGTTGCCTGTAAATTTTAGGGTTCATTTTAAAATTTTAGTTGTAACTTTTAGAGCTCTACATGGTGAAGCTCCCCAGTATATCTCTGACCTGTTGAAACCTCATGCTTCATCCCGAGCACTTAGGTCTTCAGGTCAGAGGCTACTGGTGGTCCCACGTACTAGGTTTAAAACACGTGGGGATCGGGCTTTTCAGGCACTGGCACCTAGGCTGTGGAACTCTCTGCCGTTGTCTTTACGCTGTCTAGACTCTACTGACTCCTTTAAAAAGCAGCTGAAGACATTTTTATACAAACGGGCTTTTAATTAATTTTAACTTGTATGTCTGATCTTATTGTAAAGCACTTTGTGATTTTTATCTGTGAAATGTGCTATATAAATAAATTTTACTTACTTACTTACTTACTTGTGAAGATTATGAAGAATGAAGATAGAATAAAGCTCACCTGATCACAGATCCTCTAAATTCTTGGAGTAGCAGGAATTGCAGCCATTCTGAAAGAAATGGAGACATAAGATATCTGCGTTTATGAATCCAGTTGGTTATCACACATATTTATACCGAAATTTAGCAGGTGTCTCCCATACATAAAGGGTGGAGCTATGAATCCAAGCACTGCCCTCACATTATTATGTTACTAATAGTTGGTGACTTACTCCCCAGCTCCAGCTTACACTTTTGCATGTCACCTAAATTATAATTGTGAAATACAAATAATGGCAGGCAAAAAAATTCAAATTCACAGACAGAGCAAGATTTACTAAGCTCGGTAAATTAGTCGTGATAACAAGAATGTGCCACTGAGAGTGGAAAAATTCTTTGTGATCTACTAGCAATGCAAAGATGCAGCCAGTTCATTTGAATAATTAGCAACATAAACCAAGAGCAGGCAGACAAACTTGTCGAAAACAAGAATCCAGGAAAGTGACTTCTTCAGACTTCAGACTGAAGAAGTCACTTGGATGAGTGACGAAACGTTTCTCCCACAAAACGCTACGTCCACATGAACAGATTCAACTTTTGCAGACTCTTCCTGCATGGGTTGATTACCAAATAATTTTATGTGAAGGTTGTTCATACCATCTAGATATTGTAATAATCAAAGTTGTGATATGTCAGAGAACTTAAAAGAAGACACATTCACAAAAGGTAAAATCAGAAACTTTATTTCACGACCAAGATGGAAACGTCAAACAAAAATAAGAGGGGAAGATTTATAATTCCTGGAAGACAACAAACACCATACCGGTTATATAATGTAAAATACACATGACACCTTCCATTTGCAGTGCATAGAGCAAAGAGATCCATCCACTGCAGATCAAACACATTCAAACTAATGACACTGCACACAATGGAAACCCATCGATCGAATTGCCGTTTAATGCTGTTTGTCACCTTCATGCTAAATTTCTGATTGCGAGAGACTGAATAATAGCAGTGACACAAGTCAGCACCGCCCTCCATCCTTTTTTCTCAGCCTGCAGAAGTGCCTTCTGTTGATTGTCATTTGTTTCACCTTTTTTAATCCTCACTACCAGTTCTTTCCATGCTCTCATGGAGTTATGGTGTTCAGGACTATTGTCATGTGAGGTGAGAAGAGAACTGGCATGCTTCCAGTCTGTCAGTCTGTTAAATTAATGTTAACTTAAAATATTTCTTAAAATACCAGTGGCTGCAACTTCTTTGACATTTCTATGAGCATACATTTGCATTAGTGTACACAAGTCATTTGGAATACACAGGATTCATAGTGGCAGCAAAGCATTTGCAAAATAATATGCAACACACACTGAAATGGCTGCTATTGGATCTTCATCCTCGGGATCAGACATTTGTAGAAACACATATGTGGCTGAGGAGGTGGACGGCTCCTAATCTTGGGCAGTGCCAGTGGTAGAGGCTGCTCCAAAATATTTTGTGCCCCTGAATAGAAACCCAATATAAAACTCAGAAACATGCATGCATCATTTTCATAATTAAAACAAAGATATAATTTTGCCCAATTTATCAAATATTCAGAATTATATGTATAACAAGCATTTTATTGACTATGCTATCACAGCATCAGTGTTTGGACGTAATGCATTACTCTGTAATTACAGTAAGATAACTTTCCTAAATAATGTAGCCTAATAGTCTAAGGGATTTTATTTTTTGCTCAGTCAGCTAGATTTGCCATACATTGAGAATGGGAGTCAAATCAACAATACACTTTCTCCAATTAATGGCCAATTAATATTAGAATAGAATAGAATAATCCTTTATTTGTCCCACAAGGGGAAATTTGGTTTATTATATTATGCTGAAGATTAAAAATATCAGTGACTACTGTTTTCAATATCACAACTAATGAATGTTATCTTGTTTGAGGATACATATCATGCACAATACCTGCCATTATTCAATGACACATCTGATTACCTTTATCTTTTGCTCGTTTCTCCTCCTATTCTTTTCTCTTTTTTCTAAATTGAGCACCTGATGACTTTGATCTTTTCTTGTCCATTTTCCATCTGTGTTAATTTTACACTCCAGTATCAACACCCATTAAACTTAAAAATACAGAGCAAATCTGCTGTAACTGACTGAACCTACAGGGCTAAACGCATCAAGTAACCACTAAGGAAATGTAATCACTCTTTTTATTCTTT